>NW_027592221.1:0-5000 GCF_964213995.1 Mustelus asterias
TAAAATGAAACTCCAGAGAACACAGCATTCTAATCTAATGACACTGGGTAACTTCACTCAATGGTAACACAGTGGATTAGAGGCAGTGAACAGTTCAGGACACCACAGATAAGAAAGGATATATATCAGCTTAAAAACAGTGCAGTGTATGGTGACCTGAATCATACTTGGGTATCATGCATTAAGTTAAGTGTCCATTAGTGTCACATCCCTTCCAATTAGAAGATTAGACGTTTATTTGGTGTAATTTTTCAATATATTTGTTGATCATGAAATACGCTGGACCCAGCCATATAAATACTGGGGCTACCAAAGCAGGTCAGAGGCTGGGAATCCTGCGGAGAGTAACTCACCTCCTGACTCCCCCCAAAGCCTGTCCACCATCTACACGGACACAAGTCAGGAGTGTGCTGGAATACTCTCCACTTGCCTGGATGAGGGCGGCTCCCAACAACACTTGAGAAGCTCGACACCATCCAGGACAAAGCAGCCCCCGCTCGATCGACACGCTAACCCCCACCTTCAACACTCATTCCCTCCACCACCGACACACAGAGGCAGCCGTGTGTACCATCTACAAGATGCACTGCAGCGACTCACCAAGGCTCCTTCAACAGCACCTTCCAAACCCTCCAGCTCTACCACCTAGAAGGACAAGTGGGGCAGCAGACACATGGGGAACACCAACACCTGCAAGTTCCACCTCCGAGCCCCACACACAGAACCTCACTGGGAAATATATCAGCCTTCACTGTCTCTCGGGTCAAAATTCTGGAACTCCCTCCCTAACAACTCTGTGGGTGTACCTACACCACACGGACTGACTGATGTCCAATAACAATCCTGGAACTGTCTCCCTAACAGCACTGTGGGTGTACCTACACCACACGGGACTGACTGATGTCCAATAACAATCCTGGAACTCCCTCCCTAACAGCACTGTGGGTGTACCTACACCACACGGACTGACTGATGTCCAATAACAATCATGGAACTCGCTCCCTAACCGTACTGTGGGTGTATCTACACCACACGGACTGACTGATGTCCAATAACAATCCTGGAACTGCCTCCCTAACAGCACTGTGGGTGTACCTACACCACACGGGACTGACTGAGTTCGAATAACAATCCTGGAACTCCCTCCCTAACAGCACTGTGGGTGTACCTACACCACACGGACTGACTGATGTCCAATAACAAACCTGGAACTCCCTCCCTAACAGCACTGTGGGTGTACCTACACCACACGGACTGACTGATGTCCAATAACAATCCTGGAACTGTCTCCCTAACAGCACTGTGGGTGTACCTACACCACACGGACTGACTGATGTCCAATAACAATCATGGAACTCGCTCCCTAACAGCACTGTGGGTGTATCTACACCACACGGGACTGACTGATGTCCAATAACAATCCTGGAACTGCCTCCCTAACAGCACTGTGGGTGTACCTACACCACACGGGACTGACTGAGTTCGAATAACAATCCTGGAACTCCCTCCCTAACAGCACTGTGGGTGTACCTACACCACACGGACTGACTGATGTCCAATAACAATCCTGGAACTGCCTCCCTGACAGCACTGTGGGTGTACCTACAACACACGGACTGACTGATGTCCAATAACAATCCTGGAACTCCCTCCCTAACAGCACTGTGGGTGTACCTACACCACACGGTCTGACTGATGTCCAATAACAATCCTGCGACTCCCTCCCTAACAGCACTGTGGGTGTAGCTACACCACATGGGACTGATTGGTGTCCAATAACAATCCTGCGACTCCCTCCCTAACAGCACTTGGGTGTACCTACACCAGACGAGACTGCAGCGTGTTCAAGATGGCGGCTCACCCACCACCTTCTCAAGGGGCAATTCGTCCTGGGCAATAAATGCTGAGTCTGCCCAGCGGAGCCAACATCCCTTGAATGAATAAAAAGATCAAGGAAAGAGATCCAGTCGATGGAGGGAAAATTCCAGTTTGGGAGTCCAGGACCAGGGGGTATATTATAAACAGAGATTAGAGCAAGATATTCATACACAGAGTTCGGGAACACTTCTAACAACAAAATGACCTTGAGATTTGGAAATCTCTCCCACAAATTGGCAATTGATCTTTGATTATTGGTTGATTTTGTATCTGAGGTTGATGTCTCTGTTGAAGCAAAACCTGAAGGGATTTCAGGTGGGATTTAGAATAGGGTGACACATCCACTGTGCTGTCACTCATCGGTATGAGCCAGTAGGATAGTTTGTTGTGCCTGCCACACAGAGAGTGTGTGTGTGAGAGAGAGTGTGTGAGAGAGCGTGTGTGAGAGAGAGTGTGTGTGAGAGAGAGTGTGTGTGAGTGTGTGTGTGAGAGTGTGTGTGTGAGAGAGAGTGTGTGAGAGAGAGTGTGTGTGTGAGAGTGAGTGTGTGAGAGAGTGTGTGTGAGAGCGTGTGTGTGAGAGAGTGTGAGAGAGAGTGTGTGAGAGAGAGAGTGTGTGTGTGAGAGTGAGTGTGTGAGAGAGAGTGTGTGAGAGAGCGTGTGTGAGAGAGAGTGTGTGAGAGAGAGTGTGTGTGAGAGAGCGTGTGTGTGAGAGAGAGTGTGTGAGAGAGTGTGTGAGAGAGAGAGTGTGTGTGTGAGAGAGAGTGTGTGTGAGAGAGCGTGTGTGAGAGAGAGTGTGTGTGAGAGAGTGTGTGTGTGTGAGAGAGTGAGTGTGTGAGAGAGAGTGTGTGTGAGAGTGTGTGTGTGAGAGTGTGTGTGTGAGAGAGTGTGTGTGAGAGAGTGTGTGTGTGAGAGAGTGTGTGAGGGAGTGTGTGAGAGAGAGTGTGTGTGAGAGAGAGTGTGTGTGAGAGAGTGTGTGAGAGAGTGTGTGTGAGAGAGTGTGTGTGTGTGAGAGAGAGTGTGTGTGAGAGAGTGTGTGTGAGAGAGTGTGTGTGTGAGAGAGAGTGTGTGAGGGAGTGTGTGTGAGAGAGTGTGTGTGTGAGAGAGTGTGTGTGAGAGAGAGTGTGTGAGGGAGTGTGTGTGTGAGAGAGTGTGTGTTGTTGTTGTGCCTGCCACACAGTCTGTTTTAACCTGATACGATGGACAAATAACTGCGAGTGGACGTCTTGTTAGTACAACCAATATTTATTTAAAACACACAATCAATAATCACCCACCCAACCAACAATAAGTTATCTTTACAGAGAATACGAGAGTTCAAGTCCAATACAAGACCTTGACTTAACTTTGCGTGACTGGCGAGTACCCAGGCAGATATTGGCCTTTATCTGTGCGCTGGTCTCGGTCGTCCTCTGCGAGGTCTGATCCTTTGGTCTGGTCTGGCGCTCTGGCTCTGGTCCTCCTTCCTTCTCGGGTGTGGTGGCTCTCCTCGTGCTGGTTGTCGCTGGCGATGGTCACCGGTGTTGTAGCTCGTCCGTGGGGTCAGAGACAGAGAGAAAGATTCTTGGTGGTGCAGCACCCTTTATACCCCGTTGGGTTTCGTGCTCCTTTTGGCCATTGCCAATCAATCGATCAGGACTTGATCACCCTGATCGATAAAGTCCAATCGGGTGCTGCCACACCAATCTCTGGGTGTGTCCCCAGCGGCCATGTCTGCAGCTGCTGGGGGCACGTAGGGTTCACACCTCCCTCCCAAATAAGGGGTTACGGTGCCCCTATGTCTGGTAAACAACCCAGTTTGACCAGAAAGTCCCCTTTGTCCTGGAGATGACCCATATCCTGTGTATTCACTCGTCTGAGCTGCAGCCGGTTTATCTCTGTCTTTTAGGCTGCAGCCTGTCGTTGTAGTTCTTGCCCAATTGTCCCAGAGTGCTTTACACATCGCCATTTTAGATGGTCCGTTTGGCCACAAGCTCGAGCACAGGGGAGGTCATTCGGCCCTCAGTATCCCTGCCAGCTCTTTGAAGGGGTGATTTAGAGAGTCCCATTCCTCCTCACATTCCCGAAAACCGGCATTCTTTCTACACTAAGAGGCACATATTCAATTCCCTTTCTTTAAGAATTGTTATTGAACCTGCCTCCTTGACACTGTGAGCCAGAACATTTCAGACCCTAAGCAATTTCTACCCAGAAAGGCCCTTTGATCATTGCTTCTCTGTCCAATCACGTTAAAGCTGTGCCCTCTCGTTCTCCATCGTCAAGGCATTGCCCTGAGGAATGAACCAGTGAATGGCTGTCACCTATTTTGTTCAGCTGAAACAGGCACAGTGTGTATACTTGTCCTTCCTGTCTGTGCATTAATATATGAAGCTTCCAGGGGCAGGAAGGAGGGAGGATGGATAAAACATTAAACCAAGATGCCCAGAAGGAGGCTGCTGGGATGAAGTTGATTTGCCCCCCACCTGATTTCACTCTTTATTGAAGTCAGTGCAGAGCAGAATCGGGCAGGGTTTAACTCTGGCCCCATTTTGTCTGTTCCTCCCCACCCCCCGTCCCCACCTCCACCCTGGGGGGTGATGTTAACAGTGTCAGACAGGAGTTTATTGAGGATGTTATAGCAGCAGAACTCATTCACTATGAAGCTTGAATAAGTCGGGTTGTGTCCAAGCTGCCGTGTCTGACGTATTGTTTATTTTACAGCTTCCTTCCCCAAACCCACCCTGTCTCTGGATCCATCATCCGGTGCTATTCTACCAGGAGAGGAAGTTTCACTCACGTGTCATTTCCCCTTCATCGGCTGTGCTGGTGAATTCTACAGGAATGACAATGTTCAACTCAGTTATTTTAATGATGTTAACTACACTGTCACCCATCAGTTTAAAGAAGGTTTACCCTCGAAAGCTCACAACTCCTACACCTGTCAATATAAAAAATACTTCGAGAACAACAAGACCTGGGGATATTCCCCACGCAGTGATCCGGTGTGGGTAACTGTAACAGGTCAGTGAGACACACCAACATTCTCAATGGCAAACATAACACTCGGAATCAGAGCATAACACAGCACAGCAAGAGTCCATTCGCCCGTCCTGCTGCCTCATTGAAATAAATCTCCAATCAATCCC
>NW_027592221.1:15000-60205 GCF_964213995.1 Mustelus asterias
TACCACAGGAAGTAGCTGATGCCAAAACACTGACTGTATTCAAGAGGCGGCTGGATAGAGCACTTGGAGCGAACAAGATCAAAGGTTTTGGGGAGAAAGCAGGATTAGGATATTGAGTTGGATGATCAGCCGTGATTGTGCTGAATGGGGGAGCAGGCTCGAAGGGCCGAATGGCCTCCTCCTGCTCCTATATTCTATGTTTCTATTAGTTCTATCCTTAATTTCAGGAAGCCTTTCTTCCGATACAGCATAGACTTTCTGAGATTCTAGCAGAGAATTCTGCTTTCCGGGAGAGCTTCTGTTTCCAACTGGCCGTGGCTCTGAGTGTAACTCCTCACCAGCTGCTCCTGTAGCAGCGCACAGCTAACCCTGGCCCTGATATAAGAACATAAGAACTAGGAGCAGGAGTAGGCCATCTGGGCCCTCGAGCCTGCTCCGCCATTCAATAAGATCATGGCTGATCTTTTTGTGGACTCAGCTCCACTTACCCGCCCGCTCACCATAACCCTTAATTCCTTCACTGTTCAAAAATTTATCTATCCTTGCCTTAAAAACATTCAATGAGGTAGCCTCAACTGCTTCACTGGGCAGGGAATTCCACAGATTCACAACCCTTTGTGTGAAGAAGTTCCTCCTCAACTCAGTCCTAAATCTGCTTCCCCCTATTTTGAGGCCATGCCCCCAGTTCTAGTTTCACCCGCCAGTGGAAACAACTTCCCTGCTTCTACCTTATCTGTTCCCTTCATAATCTTACATGTTTCTATAAGATCTCCCCTCATTCTTCTAAATTCCAATGAGTATAGCCCCAGTCTATTCAGTCTCTCCTCATAAGCCAACCCTATCAACTCCGGAATCAACCTAGTGAATCTCCTCTGCACCCCTTCCAGTGCCGGTATATCCTTTCTCAAGTAAGGAGATCAAAACTGTACACAGTACTCCAGGTGTGGCCTCACCAGCACCTTGTACAGCTGCAACATAACCTCACTGTTTTTAAACTCCATTCCTCTCGCAATGAAGGACAAAATTCCATTTGCCTTCTTAATTACCTGCTGCACCTGGAAACCAACTCCTTGAGGTTCCTGCACAAGGACACCCAGGTCCCTCTGCACAGCAGCATGCTGCAATTTTTCACCATTTAAATAATAGTCCATTTTGCTGTTATTCCTATCAAAATGGACGACCTCACATTTACCAACATTGTACTCCATCTGCCAGACCCTCGCCCACTCACTTAGATCATCTATCTCCCTTTGCAGACTTTCAGCGTCCTCTGCACACTTTGCTCTGCCACTCATCTTAGTGTCATCTGTGAATTTTGACATACTCTGCTGTGTTTCCCTTTCAATCTCGTTCTATCTGAACACCTCACCCAAGAAGTCGTGCTTTTGGTGTGCCAGTGTGACGTGTTCCGATATCTCTAAACTTTGAAATCATACCTTCGATATTTTAACACTTCTAAACCCCATTATTCTCCATTTCACTTAAGTAAGTAATTGTTTATCTTGCTGCTAATATAATTCACATATCAAAAAACCTCCAGACAGCGGCACTCTTGTCAATTCCCCTTCATCCAATTCTTTAACCTTTCTTGTCTCCCAGCTTCCTTCACCTTTATTTTGGAATCATTTACTTTATTTTAGACCATTTTAGAAGGTCTAATACAGATAGGAAGTATATAGTAAATGGCAGAACCCTTAAGAGTATTGATAGGCAGCAGGATCTGGGTGTACAGGTACACAGGTCACTGAAAGTGGCAACGCAGGTGGAGAAGGTAGTCAAGAAGGCATACGGCATGCTTGCCTTCATCGGCTGGGGCATTGAGTTTAAAAATTGGCAAGTCATGTTGCAGCTTTATAGAACCTTAATTAGGCCGCACTTGGAATATAGTGTTCAATTCTGGTTGCCACACTACCAGAAGGATGTGGAGGCTTTGGAGAGGGTATGGGAAAGATTCACCAGGATGTTGCCTGGTATGGAGGGCATTAGCTATGAGGAGAGATTGGAGAAACTTGGTTTGTTCTCACTGGAACGACGGAGGTTGAGGGGAGACCTGATAGAAGCCTACAAGGTTATGAGGGGCATGGACAGAGTGGATAGTCAGGAGCTATTTCCCAGGGTGGAAGAGTCAATTACTAGGGAGCGCAGGTTTAAGGTGCAGGGTTTAAAGGAGATGTACGAGGCAAGTGTTTTACACTGAGGGTGGTGGGTGCCTGGGGAGGTAATGGAGGCAGATATAATAGTGACATTTAACGGGCGTCTTGACAAATACATGAATATAACATAGACATAGAACATAGAACATTACAGCGCAGTACAGGCCCTTCGGCCCTCGATGTTGCGCCGACCAGTGAAACCAATCTAAAGCCCCTCTAATCTACACTATTCCAATATCATCCATATGTTTATCCAATAACCATTTGAATGCTCTTAATGTTGACGAGTCCACTACTGCTGCAGGCAGGGCATTCCACACCCTTGCTACTCTCTGAGTAAAGAACCTACCTCTAACATCTGTCCTCTATCTCTCACCCCTCAATTTAAAGCTATGTCCCCTCCTGTTAGCCATCACCATCCGAGGGAAACGGCTCTCACTATCCACCCTATCTAATCCTCTGATCATCTTGTATGCCTCTATTAAGTCACCTCTTAACCTTCTTCTCTCTAACGAAAACAACCTCAAGCCCCTCAGCCTTTCCTCATATGATTTTCCCACCAGACCAGGCAACATCCTGGTAAATCTCCTCTGCACCTTTTCCAACACTTCCACATCCTTCCTATAATACGGCGACCAGAACTGTATGCAATACTCCAAATGCGGTCGCTCCAGAGTTTTGTACAGCTGCAGCATGACCTCCTGGCTCCGAAACTCAATCTCTCTATCAATAAAAGCTAACACACCGTTCGCCTTCTTAACAGCCCTATCAACCTGGGTGCCAACTTTCAGGGATTTATGCACATGGACACCCAGATCCCTCTGTTCATCCACACTACCAAGTATCTTACCATTAGCCCAGTACTCTGTATTCCTGTTACTCCTTCCAAAGTGAGTCACCTCACACTTTTCCGCATTAAACTCCATTTGCCACCTCTCAGCCCAGCTCTGCAGCTTATCTATGTCCCTCTGTAACCTGCCACTTCCCTCCGCACTGTCTACAACTCCACCGACTTTAGTGTCATCTGCAAATGTACTAACCCATCCTTCTACGCCCTCATCCAGGTCATTAATAAAAATGACAAACAGCAGTGGCCCCAAAACAGATCCTTGCGGTACACCACTGGTAACTGAACTCCAGGATGAATATTTCCCATCAACACCACCCTCTGTTTTTTACAGCTAGCCAAGTCCTGATCCAAACCACTAAATCACCCTCAATCCCATGTGTCCATATTTTCTGCAAACGTTTACCATGGGGAACCTTATCAAGCGCTTTGCTGAAATCCATATACAACACATCAACCGCTTTACCCTCATCCACCTCTTTGGTCATTTTCTCAAAGAACTCAATAAGGTTTGTGAGGCACGACCTACCCTTCACAAAACCGTGCTGACTATCCCTAATCAAATTATTCCTTTCCAGGTGATTACAAATCCTATCTCTTATAATCCTTTCCAAAACTTTGCCCACAACAGAAGTAAGCCTCACCGGTCTATAATTACCAGGGTTGTCCCTACTCCCCTTCTTGAACAAGGGGACAACATTTGCTATCCTCCAGTCTTCTGGCACTGTTCCTGTAGACAATGACGACACAAAGATCAAAGCCAAAGGCTCTGCAATCTCCTCTCTCGCCTCCCAGAGAATCCTCAGATAAATCCCATCCGGCCCAGGGGACTTATCTATTTTTACACTTTCCAGAATTGCTAACACCTCCTCCTGATGAACCTGAATCCCATCCAGTCCAACAGCCTGCATCTCAGTACTCCCCTCAACAACACTGTCCCTCTCCTGTGTGAATACCGACAAAAAATATTCATTTAGTGCCTCTCCTATCTCTTCAGACTCCACGCACAACTTCCCACTACTGTCCTTGACTGGCCCTAATCTTACCCCAGTCGTTCTTTTACTCCTGACATACCTATAGAAAGCTTTCGGGTTTTCCTTGATCCTACCTGCCAAAGACTTCTCATGTCCCCTCCTGGCTCTTCTTAACTCTCTCTTTAGATCCTTCCTGGCTAACTTGTAACTCTCAAGCGCCCTAACTGAGCCTTCACATCTCATTTTAACATAAGTCTCCTTCTTCCTCTTCACAAGAGATTCAACCTCCTTAGTAAACCACGGTTCCCTCGCTCGACCACTTCCTCCCTGCCTGACAGGTACATACTTATCAAGGACACGCAGTAGCTGTTCCTTGAACAAGTTCCACATTACAATTGTGCCCATCCCCTGCAGTTTCCTTCCCCAACCTATGCCACCTAAATCTCGCCTAATCGCATCATAACTTCCTTTCCCCCAGCTATAACTCTTGCCCTGCGGTATATACCTATCCTTTTCCATTGCTAAGGTAAACGTAATCGAATTGTGGTCACTGTCACCAAAGTGCTCACCTACCTCCAAATCTAACACCTGGCCTGGTTCATTCCCCAGTACGAAATCCAATGTGGCCTCGCCTCTTGTTGGTCTATCTACATACTGTGTCAGGAAGCCTTCCTGCACACACTGGACAAAAACTGACCCCTCTAAAGTACTCGAACTCTAGCGTTTCCAGTCAATGTTTGTAAAGTTAAAGTCCCCCATAACAACTACCCTGTTACTTTCACTCCCAGCCAGAATCATCTTTGCAATCTTTTCCTCTACATCTCTGGAACTTTTCGGAGGTCTATAAAAAACTCCCAACAGGGTGACCTCTCCTTTCCTGTTTCTAACCTCAGCCCAAACTACCTCAGTGGACAAGTCCTCATCAAAAGTCCTTTCTGCCACCGTAATACTGACCTTGACTAACAATGCCACACCTCCCCCTCTTTTACCACCTTCCCTGCACTTACTGAAACATCTAACCTGCAACAACCATTCCTGTCCCTGCTCTATCCATGTCTCCGAGATGGCCACAACATCGAAATCCCAGGTACCAACCCATGCTGCAAGCTCACCCACTTTATTCCGGATGCTCCTGGCGTTGAAGTATACACACTTCAAACCGCCTTCCTGCCTGCCAGTACACTCCTGCGACCCTGAAACCTCATTCATGACCTCACTACTCTCAACCTCCTGTACACCGGAGCTACAATTCAGGTACCCACCCCCCTGCTGAATTAGTTTAAACCCTCCCGAAGAGCATTAGCAAATTTCCCCCCCAAGATATTGGTACCCCTCTGGTTCAGGTGCAGACCATCCTGTTTGTAGAGGTCCCACTTACCTCAGAAAGAGCCCCAATTGTCCAAGTATCTGAAACCCTCCCTCCTGCTCCATCCCTGTAACCACGTGTTCAACTGCTCTCTCTCCCTATTCCTCTCCTCACTATCACGTGGCACGGGTAACAAACCAGAGATAACAACTTTGTTTGTTCTAGCCCTAAGCTTCCACCCTAACTCCCTGAATTTCTGCCTTACATCCCCACCCCTTTTCCTACCTATGTCTTGAGTGCCTATGTGAAGCACAACTTGGGGCTGGTCCCCTCCGCCTTCAGGATTTCAAAGACACGATCCGAGACATCATGGACTCTGGCTCTTGGGAGGCAACACACCAACCGCGAGTCTCTCTCGTTCCCGCAGAATCTCCTCTCCGTCCTTTTAACTATGGAGTCCCCAATGACTAATCCCCTACTCCTCTCCCCGCTTCCCTTCTGAGCAACAAGGACAGACTCTGAGCCTGTGACCTGTACACCATGGCTTACCCCTGCTAAGTCCCCCCCCCCCCCACAACAGCATCCAAAAGTGTAAAAGTGTACTATCCCCAATTTCTACTACATTTCTTGTTTCTCTCCCCACTTGGATGGCTCCCTGTACCCTGCTCCCTGTGGTCAGTTTGCTCATCCTCCCTTTCCCTACCCTTCTGAGCTGCCGGGCCGGACTCTGCCCCGGAGGCACGGCCGCTGTTGCTTCCCCCAGGTAGGCTGCTCCCCCCAACAGTACTCAAACAGGAGTACTTATTGTTAAGGGGCACAGCCACTGGGGTGCTCCCTCGTACCTGACCTTTCCCCTTCCCATTCCTAACCGTGACCCACTTGTCTGTCTCTCATGGCCCCGGTGTGACCACCTGCCTGTAACTCCTACCCATCACCTCCTCATTCTCCCTAACCAGACGAAGGTCATTGAGCTGCAGTTCCAGTTCCCTAACGTGGTCCCTTAGGAGCTGCAGCTCGACGCACCTGGCGCAGATATGGACGTCCGGGAGGCTCGGAGACTCCAGGACCTCCCACATCCGACACTGAGAACAACAAACTGGCCTCACACTCATAATTCCCCCTTTCTTCCAATGACACAGTAAAAACTATCTAAACCTACCCTCCCTCGCCTGTTTACGCTGAAGCCCGATGAGCCAAAGCCCTTTAGCTCTCACTCTGCTCCCTGCTCACTCCACTGCCCACTACAACGCTGCCCGCTGAATAGTGCGGCCTACTTATATACCTCCTACGCGCTGAAGAAAAATTTAGACCCCTCCCAGAACACCCAGCGGCCTACTTCCGGGTTAGAGTTCAAAGTTTTTTTTGAATAGGATGGGGTTAGAGGGACATGGTCCCTGGAAGAGTAGAGGGTTTTAGTTAAGTCGGGGCAGCATGGTTGGTGCAGGCTTGGAGGGCCGAAGGGCCTGTTCCTGTTGCAATTTTCTTTGTTCTTTGTCCGACTTCATCCCATTCTTAAATCTTTATTTTATTCCGACCCCCGGGATCTGTCTCCTCACCCACCAATCACTGACTCTGTCACTGTTCCTGAGTGCTGTAAACTATTCATCCCCGTGTCTGTTCAATTGCAGAGGAACTCCCCAAGGCTGACATTTCGGTCGACCCGCCCTCAGGTGTGGTGAGCAGAGGGGAGGCCATTCGCGTTACCTGTGTAGGATCCATTCTAGCCCATGGAGGTCGGTTTCACTTACACAGAGAGGATGAAGAGGACAGGACCCTGGATGTGCCTGGTCCCCAGCAGTCAGCAAACTTCACCATCAGTGACACCAACACAACCGGGACATGGAATTACTCCTGTAGCTATGGCAGGATGGTAAAGGGAAGAGAATATCACTCACCCCGCAGCGATGGGGTCCGGGTAACAGTGAAACGTAAGTGTTGACACATCCAATGAAAAGGCTCACATTTATCCCGAGTCTTCAGAACCTTCTGTCATGTGTTCAGTAGATTTAAAATGAAAGATTGCAGCGTCACTGCTGTTGCAGTGAGGGAAACGGGGGCACAGCAAGATCCCACAGGCAGCAATGCAATAATGACCCGGGTACTAAATGATGCAAGTTGCAGGATAGATATCTCGCTGGACTCCGGGGAGAACAGCTTGGGCTCGCTTCCCAACTCCGGACATTTGATGTTTTGTCTCGCATGCGTCTCAGAGAGCACCAGCGCTGCCGCTCCGCGTCTCCTCTCAACGTAGGAACAAGTGGTTTCAGAGCAGGAGAAAGGCCCACTCGGCCCCTCCAGCTCTGCTTTTTCATTCATTTGTGGGACCTGGGCGCCGCTGGCTGGGCCCAGCATTCATTGCCCGTCCCTTGTTGCCCCTTGAGAAGGAGGTGGTGAGCTGCCATCTTGAATCGCTGCAGTCCGTGTTCTGTGGGTTGACCCACAATGCCGTTAGGGAGGGAATTCCAGGATTTTGACCCAGTGACTGTGAAGGAACGGCGATATATTTCCAAGTCAGGACGGTGAGTGGTTTGGAGGGGAACTTGCAGGTGGTGGTGTTCCCATTTATCTGCTGCCCTTGTCCTTCTAGATAGAGGTGGTCGTGGGTTTGGAAGGTGTGTCTCAGGGTCTTTGGTGAGTCGCTGCAGTGCATCTTGTAGATGGTACACACTGCTGCTACTGAGCATCGGTGGTGGAGGGAGTGAATGTTTGTGGATGTGGTGCCAATCAAGCGGGGCTGCTTTGTCCTGGATGGTGCGAGCTTCTCGAGTGTTGTTGGGAGCCGCACTCATCCAGGCAAGTGGAGAGTATTCCATCACACTCCTGACTTGTGTCCGTGTAGATGGTGGACAGGCTTTGGGGGGAGTCAGGAGGTGAGTTACTCTCCACAGGATTCCCAGCCTCTGTCCTGCTCTGGTCATCACTGTGTTTATGTGGTGAGTCCAGTTGAGTTTCTCCTGCTACTCCATTTGAAAAGATTGTGGCTGATTTTTTTGTTAACCACCACCCCCCTGCCCCTACCCACCCAACCCCCCCCCCCCCCCCCCCCCCCCCCCCGCAACCACCCCCTGGCCCAGTACAACTGAAGCATAACCTCCCTGCTTCTGTAATCAATTCCCCTCACAATAAACAATAACATTCCATTAGTTTCCCGAATTCCCTGTGGCAATGCAGCTCTCCTTCAGCCCCACGCGGGTAAATTCAGCCTATGGGAGATGTCCGTGGCTGATATCAACAAGACGGACAAGGGGAGGTCGGTAGGTGCATGGGGAACACCACCACCTGGAGCTTCAACCCTTCAAGCCCCACACTCGCCCAATTGGAAATATATCGTCCGTTCCTTCACTGTCGCTGGGGTTAATGTCCTGGAACTCCCTCCCTAACAGCACTGTGGGTGTACCTACACCACACGGGACTGACTGATGTCCAATAACAATCCTGGAACTCCCTCCCTAACAGCACTGTGGGTGTACCTACACCACACGGGACTGACTGATGTCCAATAACAATGCTGGAACTCCCTCCCTAACAGCACTGTGGGTGTACCTACAACACATGGACTGACTGATATCCAATAACAATCCTGAAACTCCCTCCCTAACAGCACTGTGGGTGTACCTACACCACACGGGACTGACTGATGCCCAATAACAATCCTGGAACTCCCTCTCTAACAGCACTGTGGGTGTACCTACACCACACGGGACTGACTGATGTCCAATAACAATCCTGGAACTCCCTCCCTAACAGCACTGTGGGTGTACCTACACCACACGGGACTGAGTGATGCCCAATAACAATCCTGGAACTCCCTCCCTAACAGCACTGTGGGTGTACCTACACCACACGGGACTGACTGATGCCCAATAACAATCCTGGAACTCCCTCTCTAACAGCACTGTGGGTGTACCTACACCACACGGGACTGACTGATGTCCAATAACAATCCTGGAACTCCCTCCCTAACAGCACTGTGGGTGTACCTACACCACACGGGACTGAGTGATGCCCAATAACAATCCTGGAACTCCCTCCCTAACAGCACTGTGTGTGTACCTACACCTCAGAGAACTACAGCGGGTTCAAGATGGCAGCTCACCCATCACCTTCTCAAGGGTGATAGAGGTGGGAGCTCTCACAACAATTAAGAAGCGATTAGATGAGTACTTGCATAGCCATAGCACACACTCATACAGAGCAAGTGCTGGAAAATGGGATTGGGATAGATAGTTGCTTGATGGCCGGAGCAGACATGATGGACTGAAGGGTCTCTCCCTGCACCATAACCTCTCTACAGTTCTAGGATTTGCCATCGGTCGATCTCGCTCAATAATAAACATTATCTTTCCAATTGTGACAAAGACATCTTCTCATTTCAGCTGCATCGAGTGATGGAGATGGGGACAAGGATTACAATAAAGGTTTGTGTCACATCTATACCATCCCTCTCTCCCCCTACCTCCCTCGCTCTTGCAAATTGGCCGGGGAGTCTTGCATCCGTCACTCCCTCATGAGGACATGGGAAAAAGACGAGGCCATTCAGCCCCTCAAGCCTGTTCCTGCCTTTCATTGAGATCACGGCCAATATTGCTCACTCGCACATTGCCCGGTTCTGTGTTGTAGCAGTGTTGCTGATGTTACAAAGAGATGTACGTACGTACGGGTCTGTCTGCCCATCCTCCCTCCCTCCCTCCCTCCATTTGTCTCTCCGACCAGATGTGCCCTGGAGCACAGACACTGTTGCAGAGTGGGACTGTGCAGATGGTCCAGGGAGATGGTTTCTCTTTGGGCATGGCGGGAGTGTGTGAGGTTGTTCTCGGGAGCGGTGAGAGTTGTTCTGTCTGGTTGATAGTTATTTTTTAATGGATATTCTGGCAGGTACAGAAGACATGGTGGTGATAGTGGGTGTGTGTGCAGCGCTGATATTAATCTTCCTACTCACAGGACTTGCCATCTTCATCCACCACAAGAAACGTAAGTGATAGTTTATATCTCCCTCCGTGACACAACACTGCAAAGGTTAATCGCCTCCGACAGTGCAGCACTCCCTCAGTACTGGCACCGGGGGGAGTGTCGGCCTGGATTATGGAGCTCAAATCCTCGAGTAGATACATCTACCCCCGACAGTGCAGCACTCCCTCAGTACTGAGCTTGGAGAGGTTGGGAATGTTCTCCCTGGAGAGGAGAAGGCTAAAAGAAGAGGTTCTAATGAGAGGTTCAGAAGCCTGAAGGGGAGGGGGCTGGACAGGGTAAACTGGGAGAGATTGTCCCCCCTCGTAAAAGGATCAAGAACAAGAAGGATGCAGATTTGAAGGGATTGACAAAAATGTGACGTGAGGACAAAGCTTTTCGCGCGCGTGAGTGCTCGGGTTCTGCCTGGGATTGTGGTGGAGGCAGGTTCAATCTAGACATTGGAGAGGGGATTGGAATAGAAACAATGCGCAGGGGGTACGGGGAAATGGCTGGGGAATGGAACTAATCATGATGCTCGTTTCGAGAGCCGGTGCGGACACAATGGACCGAATGGCCTCCTTGCACAGATCCCGTGCTCCTGTCTCACTCACCACTCTCTGTTCGCTCCATTTCTAGGTGCTCCAGGGCCTCCCTCCACAGACAATAACGTGAGTATCTTCAATCGAATCTCTGCTACGCTTGCGATTTATTTTTCACGTGTTCTCCCTGAAATGTGGGGATCACTGGCCAAGCCGGCGTTGGCTCCCCAATCCCGAACGCCAACCTCACCAGCGATGCCCACATCCCCGTGATGCAATGAGGCACCAGGCACCCGAGCTGGTGCCCATTAAGAGTCAGCCACATTGCTGTGTGGGGCAGAGTCAGGTCTAGGCCAGACAGGGTAAGGAACGGCAGATTTCCGTCCCCATATGGGGAGAGGCACTGAACCAGATGGCCTGTTAATGGTCATCATTACTAAGATTAGTGCCGAACTTCCGATCAGCAGCTTGATCTTCCATTCCCAAACTGTATTCCAGGAGGGTTAGCCTGGCCACCCAGCCCAGAATTCCCAGATTACCCCCCATCCCCGTGGCTACGGGGATGTGCGGGTTAGGTTGATTGGCCAGGTTAAAAATTGCCCCTTAGAGTCCTGAGATGCGTAGGTTAGAGGGATTAGCGGGTAAAATATGTGGGGGTAGGGCCTGGGTGGGATTGTGGTCGGTGCAGACTCGATGGGCCAAATGGCCTCCTTCTGCACTGTAGGGTTTCTATGATTTCTATGATTCTACTCCCACTACCGCCCCCCCCCCCCCCGAGGCTGGCTCGAGCCATCAGCTGTGGAGTGATGATTCCGTGGGATTTATCCACCATGGGATTAGGGATATGTGCGTCTCCATCCATGAGTGTGGCAGGCGACGCTGAGGGAGCGGTTGGCAAAGCCTATAGATACTTGGAAATTGGAGCAGGAGGAGGCCATTCGGCCCTTCGAGCCTGCTGGGCCATTCAATCCGATCGTGGCCAATCCTCGATAACAATGCCACATTCCCGCTCTCTCCCCATACCCTCTTGCTGCCTAAGTGTTGATCTCTTAATTATATTCAACAGCTTTCTGTGGTGGAGAAGTCCACACATTCGCCACCCTCTGAGTGAAGAAAATTCCTTCTCAGCTCAGTCCGAAACGATCTATCCTAAACATATCCTGAGCCTGTGTCCCGTGGTTCCAGATTCCCCAATCAGGGAAAACATCCTCCCTGCATCTAATTTGTCCAGTCCAGCTAGAATTTTATGTTTCAATCAGATCCCCTCTCATCTGGCACGGTGACACAGTGTTTAGCACTGCTGCTTCACGGCTCCAGGGATCCGGGTTCGATTCCAGCCTCGGGTCACTGTCTGCGTGGAGTCTGCACATTCTCCCCGTGTCTGTGTGGGTTTCCTCTGGGTGCTCCAGTTACCCCCACGCTCCAAAGATGTGAGGGCTCGGTTGATTGGCCGTGCTAAATTGACCCTAGTGTCAGGGGGATTAGCAAGGTAAATATGTGGGGTTATGGGGATAGGGCCTGGGTGGCATTGTGGTCGGTGCAGACGCGATGGGCCGAATGGTCTTCTTCTGCACTGTAGGGATTCTATGATTCTACGATCCTGCTAAACGCCAGTGAATACAGGCCCAGTCAAACCAATCTCTCCTCATAGGACAGTCCCACCAACCCTGGTATTAGCCAAGTCACCCTCTACTGGCAAGCACATCCTTTCTTGGGGAGACCAAAACTGCGCACAATACTCCTGGTGTGGTCTCACCAAGATCCCTGTGCAGCTGCGTTGAGACATCTTGACTTCTGAACTCAAATCCTCTTGCTATTCACAAATGGAGATACTGAAGAGACCAGCAGGGCGGCTGTGGAGAATATTGATGAAGCCCTGGTGAGGCCAGAACTAGAGTATTGTGTGCAGTTCTGATCACCACACATGAGGAAGGATAGGAACAGGACTAGGAACTAGGAACTAGGAACAGGAGGAGGCTATTCAGCCCCTTGAGCCTGCTCCGCCATTCTGTACTATCATGTCCCATCTCACCTAGGCCTCATCTCCATTTTCCTGCCCGTTCTCCAGAACCCTTCATCCCGCGACTCATTATAAACTGATCGATCTGCTCCTTAAATCTGTTCAGTGTCCCGGTATCCACTGCATTCTGGGATAGACAATTCCACAGATTCACCAGCCTTTGAGTGAAGTCATTCCTCCTCATTTCCCTTTCAAATCTGCCCCCCTTTAGGCTAAAACTATGACCTCTCGTTCTAGGATGTTCCACAAGGGGAAACATCCTCTCTGCATCTACCCTGCCAATCCCCCTTAGCATCTTAGACACCTCAACTAGATCCCCCCCTCGTTCTTCTAAAACTCCAGTGAGTATCGGCCCAATCTCTCTCCTCAATCCCTCATCCCTGGAATCAATCCAGTGAACCTCCTCCGAACCGCCTCCAATACCACTACATCCCTCCTCAAGTCAGGGGACCCAAACTGTGCCGGGTGCTCCAGATGTGGTCTCTGCCCTGTACAGATGCAGCAACACTTCCCGACTTTTACTCTCTTTCCCATTCGCAATGAATGCCAAGATTCCATCTGCCTTCCTTATTCCTGCTGCTCCTGCGCACTAACTTTCAGCGATTCATTCACAAGGGCACCCAGATCCCTCTGCACTGAAGCACTTTGTAGCTTCTCTCCATATCGATAATAAGTTGCTCTGATCCCCTTATTAATCAAGAACCTATCCATCTCTGTCTTAAAGACACTGAATGACCTGGCCTCCACAGCCTTCTGCGGCCAAGAGTTCCACAGATTCACCACTCTCTGGCTGAAGAAATTCCTCCTCATCTCTGTTTTAAAGGATCGTCCCTTTAGCCTAAGTTTGTGTCCTCTGGTTCTAGTTTTTCTGTCTAGTGGAAACATCCTCTCCATGTCCACTCTATCCAGGCCTCGCGGTATCCTGTAAGTTTCAATAAGATCCCCCCTCATCCTTCCAAACTCCAATGAGTACAGACCCAGTGTCCTCAACCGTTCCTCATTCGACAAGCTCTTCATTCCAGAGATCATTCTTGTGAACCTCCTCTGGACCCTTTCCAAGGCCAGCACATCCTTCCTTAGATAACTGCTCACAATACTCCAAATGGGGTCTGACCAGAGCCTTATACAGCCTCAGAAGTACATCCTGCTCTTGTATTCTAGCCCTCTCAACATGAATGCTAACATTGCATTTGCCTTCCTGGATAGACAATTCCACAGATTCACCAGCCTTTGAGTGAAGTCATTCCTCCTCATTTCCATTGTAAATCTGCCCCCCCCCCCCCCCTTAGGATAAAACTATGGCCTCTCATTCTAGAATATTCCACAAGGGGAAACATCCTCTCTACACTTACCCTGTCAATCCCCTTTAGCATCTTACAAACCTCAATTAGATCCCCCCTTGTTCTTCTAATTTTCAGGGAGTATTGGCCTAAACTGCCCAATCTCTCTTCAAAAGACAAACCCCTCATTCCTGGAACCAATCGAGTGAGTCTCCTCTGAACTGCCTCCGATGCCACTGTTGAGGGTGCGGAGGAGGATGGTCATACGGATGAGGGCTCTCAGGCTGGGCCTAAATGCCAGCCCCAGATTTAAGTTACCTGTCAAAAGACACAAATGCATTGTGGGACATTTTATTTGTAACAGAGCTAGTTGTCAGAATGCTTTGAAGAGCGGCAGGAACAGAGGCAGTACCGGGGCGGCACAGCGGCACAGTGGTCAGCACTGCTGCCTCACAGTGCCAGGGACCCGGGTTCAATTCCGGCCTCAGGTCACTGTCTGTGTGGAGTTTGCACATTCTCCCCGTGTCTGCGTGGGTTTCCGCCGGGTGCTCCGGTTTCCTCCCACAGTCCCAAGATGTGCAGGTTAGGTGGATTGGCCATGGTAAATTGACCCTAGTGTCAGGGGGACTATCAGGGTCAATGTGTGGGGATACGGGGATACCAGGCCACCAGCTTGGGTGGGATTGTGGTCGGTGCAGACTCTATGGGCCGAATGGCCTCCTTCTGCACTGTAGGGATTCTATGATCATTCTAATCAGCTTTCGAAATGGAATTGGGTGAATTCTTCAACAGTTTGATGATGGCATTTAATGGAGAAATGTCTAATTTGAGCAATGATGGGGGGTGTGGCAGGGGGATTACTCCTGCCGGGGGCCAACATGGTCGCGAAGGGCCTTCTTTCCATCAAAAACCATTCACTGATTGACGATGAGACTGTGTTTAGTGGTGCAGGGTGGGTGAGGAGTGGAGGGGGGGGGGGGCCAACATGGGGGAGCGGGGTGACTGGGACAGTGACACCAGGGGCAAATGGGCCAAAAGGCCTCCCTGCTGTATCCACGCCCTTACGCTGTCGCTTCTGTTGCGCAGGGGTCCGACGAACTTGTCTACGCCTCTCTGAACACCGCCGCCCTCAATCGCACAGCCGCTTCCCCCACCAGAGCCCTGTCCCCAGGCCGAACAGCCGACGAGGAGATCTGCGTGTACGCGGAGATAAAGATCCGATAGCAGGGCGGGGGAGGGGGGGGTGCATGGGGGCAGGAACAGGAGACGGAGAGCGATTAGCCAAAACTACTGACAGCTGGATGCCCAACAACATCTCAAAGACCAGCACACCATAAACCGCAAGAGAATCAGGCCATTCGGCCCATCGAGTCCGCTTCGCCATTCAATGAGATCACGACTGATTGATGTGATAATCCTTAACTCCCGCTTTCCCGCCTTATCCCCTCGATTCCCTTCCTGATTAACAATCTGTCTGTCTCAGCCTCGAACATACTTAACACCCCAGCCTCTACAGTCTGCTGCGGGAAAGAATTCCACAGATTCACTCCCCTCTGAGAGAAGAAATTCCTCCCCATCTCTGTCTCCAATGGGCATTTATTGTTTTTTATTCCTGTTTGGTGCAAGAGTGAGGGAATTGTGGCCAAGCCATGGCTTAGAAGGGAATTTAGAGATAGTCTCAGATTCAAGGAAGAAGCAGACACATTGGCAAAAAGAAAAAGCAATGGCCTGAAGATTGGGAGCAGTTTAAAATTCAGCAAAGGAGGACCAAGGGATTGAATAAGAAGGGAAAAATAGAGTATGAAAGTAAGCTCGTGGGGAACGTATAAAAAGACCAAAGGTTTCTATCGGTATGTAAAGAGAAAAAGATTGACAAAAACGAATGTAGGCCTCTTTCAGTCAGAAACGGGAGAATTCATAAACGAGGAATAAAGGAATGACTGTGAATTAAATTTGTACTTTGCTTCAGTCTCCACAAAGGAAAACATGGATAATGTACCAGAAGTTCTGAGAGAAACAAGTTTTCGTGAGGAGCTGAAGGAAATCAGCATTAGTAGAGAAATGGTTTTGGGGAAATTGATGGGATTGAAGGTGGATAAATCTCCAGGTCCTGATAATCTTCATCCCAGAGTACTTATGGAAGTGGACTTGGAAATAATAGATCCATTGGTGGTTATTTTCCAAACTTTCTTGGACTCTGGAATAGTTCCTACAGATTGGAGAGTGGTTAATGTAAGCCCGCTATTCAAAAAGGGAGGCAGAAAGAAAACAAGGAACTATAGACCAGGGAGCCGAACGTCGGGACTGGGGAAGTTGCGAGTCTATTATCAAGGATTTCATAACTCAGCATTTGGAAAGCAGTGGTATAATCAGACAAAGTCAGCTTGGATTTACAAGAGGGGAATCATGCTTGACAAATCTATTGGAATTCTTTGAGGATGTAACTAGTAGAGTTGACCAAGGAGAACTGGTGGATGTGGTTTATTTAGACTTTCAGGAGGCTTTCGACAAGGTCTCACATAACAGACTACTGTGTAAAGTTAAAGCACATGGGACTGCAGGTAATGTCTTGAGATGGATAGAAAGCTGGTTTGCAGATAGGAAGCAAAGAGTTGGCATAAATGGATCTTTTTTTGATTGGCAGTCAGTGACTAGTGGGGTTCCGCAGGGATCTGTGCTAAGACCCCAACTGTTCACATTATGTGTTAATGATTTGGAAGAGGGAACTGAATGTATCATCTCCAAATTTGCAGATGATACTGGGTGGGAGGGTGAGCTGTGAGGAGGATGCAGAGATGCTTCAGTGTGATTTGGACAGGTTGAGTGTGTGGACATCTGTGTGGCAGGTGCAGTATAATGTGGATAAATGTGAGGTTATCCACTTTGGTAGCAATAATAGGAAGGCAGATTATTTGAATGGGTGTAAATTGAGAGAGGTGGATACTCAGCGAGACCTTGGTGTCCTGGTGCATCAGTCGCTGAAGGTAAGCATGCAAATACACCAGGTAGTAAAGAAGGCAAATGGTATGTTGGCCATCATAGCGAGAGGATTTGAGTACAGGAATCGGGATGTTTTACTGCAATAGTATAGGGCGTTGGTGAGGCCACACTGGAGTGTTGTTTGCAGTTATGGTGCCCTTATCTGAGGAAGGATGTCCTTGCTATAGATGGAGTGCAGCGAAGGTTTATCAGGCTGATTCCTGGGATGGCAGGTCTGTCATATGGGGAGAGACTAAATTGGTTAGGATTATATTCACTGGAGTTTAGAAGAGTGAGAGGAGATCTTACAGAAACTTATAAAATTCTAACAGGGTTCGACAGATTCAGAAAGAATGTTCCCGATGGTGGGGGGAGTCCAGAACTAGGGGCCATAGTTTGAGGATAAGGGATAAACCTTTTAGGACTGAGGTGAGGAGTAATTTCTTCACCCAGAGAGCGTGTGGGATTCACTACCACGGACTGTAGTTGAGGCCAAAATGCTGTGTGATTTCAGGAATAAATTAGATATTGCTCTTGGGGCTAAAGGGATCGAAGGATATGGGGGGAAGGGGGGGAATCAGGATATTGATGATCAGCCGTGGTCAGAATGAATGGTGGGACAGGCTCACAGGGCCACATGGCCACTCCCGCTCTTATTATCTCTGGTTTTATGTTTCTATGGGCGACCTCTCACTCTGAAATGATGCCCTCTGGACTCTCCCACAAGGGGGTGTTATAAAGCGGAGGTGGATCCCCCTCTTTGAGAACTAACACCGAAAGAGGAGTACCTCGCCTTATAATCTGTAAAAAGTGTGTCGTGGAGAGGTGTGAGCTGCTCTTCAGCGACCTCCAGTGGCTAAATACAAAATGAATTTAACTAAAGTATTAACAAACCAAATAAATCCCTTCTACTAACTATTCCTGAATGAAGCATGATTCTAATAGAATGCTGCTCAAATCAATACACTTCCCACTCATCAACAAAAATAGAATTTAGTCACTCTCTAAATTACAACCAGGTTTTGTGTCTTCCGGAATATTCTGGGGTTTCTCTGTTGATTCTTCTGTCAGGAATTTTGTTCTTCTTTGGTACTTTTACTGTCTAGATGGTGCCTTCTCCAAGACATGGATGAAGCTTTGAGAGCCAGTGATTCTCTCTCTCTCAAGAGAGAGAGAGTTGAGAGCTGAGAGCGATGAGCTGTTATCTCTGGCAGGTGACAATCGCTCTTTTTGTCCCACTGCCCCTTCTCTCATACCCGTGATGACATATCAATATTTCCCACAATAGGATTGGTCCGAGGTTGTCAAAACCATCAGATTTAAATTTAATAGGTTCTTGGTATCGGAGTGCCTGATTCAAATTGATTGGCTAAATGCAAACGCTTGTTGTCTTGGTAACGCTGCTGCTTGGCCTTTTGATATAAATGTTTCAGTTTGGGCTCTCCGTGTACTTGCATCCCTTAAGCACAGAAAAGGCATCAC
This sequence comes from Mustelus asterias, assembly GCF_964213995.1. NCBI lineage: Eukaryota > Metazoa > Chordata > Chondrichthyes > Carcharhiniformes > Triakidae > Mustelus > Mustelus asterias. The sequence continues at coordinate 33,531 of NW_027592221.1, forward strand.
TTTTTAAAGGGACCATGCAATGCTTTCCCCCCCGAGCACCTTACACTTTTACTAACACCAAGTTCTAACTTCCTACCTCCCAATCTACAATTACTCTACCCAACAACGTCTCAGCACCTACCCTGTCAACCCCCACCCCGAGAATCCGAGATGTCTCAATAAGGTCGTCTCTCATTGTTCTAAACTCCAATGAGTACAGACCCAACCTACCCAATCTTTCCTTCGATAAGGGGACCAACGGGTGCGGCCTAACTAGTGCCTTGGATAGTTTGAGCAAGACTTCCCTATTTTTATATTCCATTCCCTTTAGAATAACATTCCAGTGACCTTCCCAATGACCCGCTGAAGTTGCATGTTAACGTTTTGTGATTGATACAAAAGGATTCCCAAATCTGACCTCAGTTGGGAAGCCGTTGCTCCCAGAGTGTGTGTGTGTGCATGCGTGTGTGTGCATGTGTGGGTGTGCATGCGTGTGTGTGCATGTGTGGGTGTGCATGTGTGTGCATGCGTGTGTGTGCATGCGTGTGTGTGCATGTGTGTGTGTGCATGCGTGTGCGTGGGTTCTCCCAAGATGGCGCCAGAGCAAGGTGACTTCTTGCAAGCTGTGCCCAGCATACCTTCTAATTCTATCTTTTACTCCCGTTCTATGCTTCTAAAACTTTATTCTAACTCTTTTAAACTCTCAAAGAATGCTTTAATTCAATCTCTTGACACCTTGGCTATGATTGTAACACTACATTCTGCACCCTGTCCTTTCCTTCTCTATGAACGGTATGCTTTGGCTGTGTAGTGCACAAGAACCAATACATTTCCCTATATACTAATACACGTGACAATAAATAAAGCAAATCAAAATGTGTGTGTGCGTGCGCGTGTGTGTGCGTGTGTGCGCGTGTGCGTGCGTGTGTGTGTGTGTGCGTGCATGTGTGTGTGCGTGCGTGTGTGTGTGCGTGCGTGTGTGTGTGCGTGCGTGTGCGTGTGTGCGCATGCGTGTGTGAGTATGTGTCGAAGTTGCAGCAGGCAAGGTGAGAGAGAGGATCGAGCTCTCAGGGTCACACCGAGCTCAGGGTATGGGACTGGAGGCCGTTCCCTTCCAGCAAAACCTTCCAGCAGAGGTTAGAAGCTGCTTTTGATTTCACTATGGAGGAACATAAAAGATCAACTGATTAGGTAGAGCATGCAACAGCTCCCAAAGCTCCAGAATCCCCCCGCAGCGACACACACATCCCATGAATTAATTAATTAAACGATTCCATCATCTAGCTGTGACGATGCTGTGCCTTTAGGAATGTATTTTAATCATCTTTCTCTTCAGTTCTTTTAAGAGGTTTTGGCTTCTTTGTGCTTGCTGCTGTACTGTCAGCACCGGTATCTTTTATGTTTGCTGGAGCAGGATAATTGCAGCAATGTTTTTTTTAAATTTGGGCCTAATGCAGTGTCCTGGAGATTGACAAGTTTTACGATCCTTTTGAATTGTTGGGGGAAAGACTGATTGACAGGTCAAGGTCAGGTGGTTCCTTCATAGGGAATTTAGCTCCGGGTGGCTGGCGAGCTGGCAACTAGAAGTGAGGAGTGTCTCTGTCTCTCGAAGTGTGCTGATCCAGGATTGTCTTCAACTCAACATGCAAAGGGGTAAACCACAAAAGGGGTGTTGCAAAGCTGCAAAATGCAGCATCACGTGAGCAGACTTACTTTCTGTGCTAAACCTCGGGTGGGTGTTTGTTCACTTAGAGCATTACATTGAGCTGTTGAGGGTTATACAACATCATGGGTTTTTTCGTTTGTAATTGGCAAAAGCTATTGCTAATTTTCTTTCGATACATGTTAACGATATTCTTAAATAAATGTTGCTTGATAAAAGCTCCCTAGTGGGTCATTTGAATCATACTTGGAGTAAAACATTTCATGCTTACTCGTGCCAAAGTTCAAAGTGCAAAACTTACAATCCAGGCTGACTTCATAACACGCCTTGGAGTTTCTAGCTGGATTATAATGTATCCTTTTGCCTTCAAACATCGACTTTTAATCCTTGGCAGCATTTCTCGGTTATATTTGGTGTGCGTGTGTGTTAGTGTAGTTGGAAATAGTAATCATTATACTTTCCTATTTCATTGCGTGTGTCAATAAGCTTTGCCTTTCTATTGAGGAGTCTGTTAAAGTTTAAGTTTATTTATTAGTGTCACAAGTAGGCTGACATTAACCCTGCAATGAAGTTACTGTGAAAATCCCCTAGTTGCCGCACTCCTGTTTGGGTCCACTGAGGGAGAATTCAGCATGACTAATGAACCAGCATGTCTTTTGGACTGTGGGAGGAAACCGGAGCACCCGGAGGAAACCCACGCAGACACAGGGAGACTCCACACAGACACAGGGAGACTCCACACAGACACAGGGAGACTCCACACAGGCACAGGGAGACTCCACACAGGCACAGGGAGACTCCACACAGGCACAGGGAGACTCCACACAGGCACAGGGAGACTCCACACAGGCACAGGGAGACTCCACACAGGCACAGGGAGACTCCACACAGGCACAGGGAGACTCCACACAGACACAGGGAGACTCCACAGGCACAGGGAGACTCCACACAGGCACAGGAAGACTCCACACAGACACAGGGAGACTCCACACAGACACAGGGAGACTCCACACAGGCACAGGGAGACTCCACACAGACAGTGACCCAAGCTGGGAACCGAACCCGGGTCCTTGGCACTGTGAGGCAGCAGTGCCAACCACTGTGCCCGCCCGGTGATAAACAAATGTACAGTTTGATAATAAACAAATGATAGTTATTTATTAAAGAAACCTGGGTGTTGGGTGGTCACACTGAGGTGAATCGGTATAGCACAGATTTGGATCTGTAGCCAGCTGGAGAAATGACTGACCGACATGTCTTGACCAGGACATCCCAGCTCGTACGCACCCAACCCTGGACTGTTACCTTCCGAGTTTTGCTGGATAAAAAGACAGGTTAGTTCAAGCAAAATCACAAATGGAAGGGTTGAGTGTGGTGGAAGTATCCTTTTGAGGTGTGTCTATTTCAATGCCAGGAGTATTGTGGGGAAGGCAGATGAGCTGAAGGCGTGGATAGACACATGGAAATATGACATTATAGCCATTAGTGAAACTTGGCTACAGGAGGGGCAGGACTGGCAGCTCAATGTTCCAGGGTTCCAATGTTTCAGGCGGGATAGAGGCAGAGGGATACAAGGTGGGGGGGTGGCATTGTTGGTCAGGGAAAATGTTACAGCGGTACTCAGGCAGGATAGATTAGGGAGCTTGTCTACAGAGGCCCTATGGGTGAAGCTGAGAAACAGGAAAGGTATGACCACATTAATGGGGTTGTACTAGATATCACCCAATAGTCAGCGAGAATTGGAGGAGCAAATCAGCAGAGAGATAGCTGACAACTGCAAGAAACACAAAGTTGTTATAGTAAGGGATTTTAATTTTCCACATATAGATTGGGAATCGCATACTGTTAAAGGTTTAGATGGGGTAGAGTTTGTAAAATGTGTTCAGGAGAATTTTCTACATCAGTATATAGAGGTGCCAACTAGAGAGGATGCGATATTGGATCGCCTATTGGGAAATGAGTTAGGGCAGGTGATGGATGTGAGTGTGAGGGAACACTTTGGATCCAGTGATCATAATGCCATTAGTTTCAACCTGATCATGGATAAGGATAGATCTGGTCCTCGGGTTGAAGTTCTGAACTGGAAAAAGGCCAAATTTGATTAAATGAGAAGGGGTCTGGGAAGTGTGGATTGGCACAGGCTGTTCTCTGGTAAGGATGTAAATGGAAAGTGGGAGGCCTTCAAAGGAGAAATTTTGAGAGTGCAGAGTTTGTATGTTCCTGTCATGATTAAAGGCAAAGTAAATAGGAATAAGGAACCTTGGTTCTCAAGGGAGATTGTAACACTGATTAAGAGGAAGAGAGAGTTGTATGAAATGTACAGGCAGCAAGGAACAGATCAGATGCTCGAGGAGTATAAAAAGTGCAAGAAGCTACTTAAGAGGGAAATCAGGAGGGCTAAAAGAAGACATGAGGTTGCATTGGCAGACAGAGTGAAGGAAAATCCAAAGAGCTTCTATAGGTATGTTAGGAGCAAAAGGTTAGTGAGGGATAAAATTGCTCCTCTTGAAGACCAGAGTGGTAGACTGTGTATGGAACCAAAAGAGATGGGGGAGATACTAAATGGGTTTTTTGCATCCGTATTTACTGAGGAAACGGGCATGGAGTCGACGGAAATAGGGCAAACAGGTAGGGAGGTCATGGAACCTTTACAGATAAAAGAGGAGGAGGTGTTCGCTGTCTTGAGGCAAATCAGAGTGGATAAATCCCCAGGACCGGACAGGGTATTCCCACGGACCTTGAGGGAAGCTAGTGTTGAACTTGCAGGGGCCCTGGCAGACATATTTAAAATGTCAGTATTCACGGGGGAGGTGCCAGATGATTGGAGGGTGGCTCATGTTGTTCCATTGTTTAAAAAAGGTTCCAAAAGAAATTCGGGAAATTATAGGCCAGTAAGTTTGACATCGGTGGTGGGCAAGTTATTGGAAGGTGTGATAAGGGATAGGATCTACAAATATTTGGATAGACAGAGACTTATTAGGGAGAGTCAACATGGCTTTGTGCGTGGTAGGTCATGTTTGACCAATCTATTAGAGTTTTTCGAGGAGGTTACCAGGAAAGTGGATGAAGGGAAGGCGGTGGATGTTGTCTACCTGGATTTCAGCAAGGCCTTTGACAAGGTCCCTCATGGGAGGTTAGTTAGGAAGGTTCAGTCGCTAGGTATACATGGGGAGGTAGTAAATTGGATTAGACACTGGCTCAATGGAAGAAGCTAGAGAGTGGTTGTGGAGGATTGCTTCTCTGAGTGGAGGCCTGTGACTAGTGGTGTGCCGCAGGGATCGGTGTTGGGTCCATTGTTGTTTGTCATCTATATCAATGATCTGGATGATAATGTGGTAAATTGGATCAGCAAGTTTGCTGATGATACAAAGATTGGAGGTGTAGTGGACAGTGAGGAAGGTTTTCAAAGCTTGCAGAGGGATTTGGACCAACTAGAAAAATGGGCTGAAAAATGGCAAATGGAATTTAACGCAGACAAGGCACATTGGAAGGACAAACCAAAGTAGAACGTACAGGGTAAATGGTAGGGCTCTGAAGAGTGCAGTTGAACAGAGGGATCTGGGAATACAGGTACAGAATTCCCTAAAAGTGACGTCACAGGTGGATAGGGTCGTAAAGAGTGCCTTTGGTACATTGGCCTTTATAAATCGGAGTATCGAGTATAAAAGTTGGAGTGTTATGGTAAGGTTATATAAGGCATTGGTGAGGCCGAATTTGGAGTATTGTGTACAGTTTTGGTCACCTAGTTACAGGAAGGATGTAAATAAGGTTGAAAGAGTGCAGAGAAGGTTCACAAGGATGTTGCCGGGACTTGAGAAGCTGAGTTACAGAGAGAGATTGAATAGGTTGGGACTTTATTCCCTGGAGCGTAGAAGATTGAGGGGAGATTTGATAGAGGTGTATAAGATTTTGATGGGTATAGATAGAGTGAATGCAAGCAGGCTTTTTCCGCTGAGGGCATGGGTTAAGGGTGAAAGGAGAAAAGTTGAAAGGGAATATTAGGGGGGGCTTCTTCACGCAGAGAGTGGTGGGAGTGTGGAATGAGCTGCCGGATAAAGTGGTAAATGCGGGGTCACTTTTAACATTTAAGAAAAACTTGGACGGGTTCATGGATGAGAGGGGTGTGGAGGGATATGGTCCAAGTGCAGGTCAGTGGGACTAGGCAAAACATGGTTCGGCACAGACAAGAAGGGCCAAAAGGCCTGTTTCTGAGCTGTAATTTTCTATGGTTCAATGGTTCAAACTGGTGGATTACGTCCAAAACTCTGCCGATTCCAAGCTGCCGAGGTGATGTGCTTTCAGACGCAGGTACCACCAATCCACCCTGCCCGCCGCCCCTGTCTTTGCAAACATTGGAACCCGGTGGACTCGGCTGTACGGTCTGTGTGCCAGCGCTCCGCACTCGCCTGCTGGCTTACTTGGTTGTGCGGTAGGCGGGAGGTTGTCTCGAGTGCAGGATACTGTCAGTGGAGGGAGAGCACCAGTGATTCTATTCCATGGTGGCAGCGTGGAAAGGGCTCGCTTCTCAATTTCGACACTCAGATATTTATGATGCCTCACTGTTACGGGGTACTTTGCCTAACGTCCCTCACGTCACCGCCAGCTCCCCTTCCAACAATGTAGAATCTCTGCTTACTGACTTGCCAAAGGGGAAGAACTTTCCGCATCCGACACCAAACATCTCACCATCTTGAATGTCTTTTAGGTCCCCTCTTAACGTTCATCGCTTCAAGAAGAGCCTTAACCTTCCCAGTCGCTCCTCATCACTGAACCCCTTCATTTCTTCCCATGAAACCTCTCTCCAATGTCAGGAGGAGGCCATTCAGCCCCTCGAGCCTGCTCCACCATTCTATACTATCATGTCCCATCTCCACTTTCCTGCCCGTTCTCCAGAACCCTTCATCCCGCGACTCATTATAAACTGATCGATCTGCTCCTTAAATCTGTTCAGTGTCCCGGTATCCACTGCATTCTGGGATAGACAATTCCACAGATTCACCAGCCTTTGAGTGAAGTCATTCCTCCTCATTTCCATTGTAAATCTGCCCCCCCCCCCCTTAGCTAAAAACTATGGCCTCTCATTCTAGAATGTTCCACAAAGGGAAGCATCCTCTCTACGCCCACCCAGTCAATCCCCTTTCACATCTTATACACATCAATTAGATCCCCCCCTCGTTCTTCTAAACTCCAGTGAGTATCGGCCCAATCTCTCTCCTCAATCCCTCATCCCTGGAATCAATCCAGTGAACCTTCTCCGAACCGCCTCCAATACCACTACATCCCTCCTCAAGTCAGGGGACCCAAACTGTGCCGGGTGCTCCAGATGTGGTCTCTGCCCTGTACAGATGCAGCAACACTTCCCGACTTTTACTCTCTTTCCCATTCGCAATGAATGCCAAGATTCCATCTGCCTTCCTTATTCCTGCTGCTCCTGCGCACTAACTTTCAGCGATTCATTCACAAGGGCACCCAGATCCCTCTGCACTGAAGCACTTTGTAGCTTCTCTCCATATTGACAATAAGTTGCTCTTTCTATTCCTCTGACCAAAATGGATAACCTCGCACTTATCCCCGTTAAACTGCATCTGCCACATTTTTGTCCACTCACCTAACCCGTCCATATCCAATTTGTGAATTCCTTATTTCAACCTCAATTGTCCTGACCCCTCCTCCACCCCATAATTCCCTGAGAGGCTGAAAAATCTGTCTCCCCCCCGCCCCCCCCCCCCCCCGCCGCCCCCCACGCCGCATCCGACCATGGAATACCCACAATCCCCTGGGGTGAAGAGTCACGACCCTTTGAGTGACACATTTCCTCCTCATCTGAATCCTAAACGAGCAGGCCTCTTATCCGGAGAATGTGCCCCCCGCCACTGTGTTTTAGATTCCCTGACCTGTGCCCACTTCAGAACCTTCTGGAGAGCTATGAGATTGTCTCTCATCCTTTTAACCTTCAGACACCCAAAAGGGTAATCGCGACCCCTCCCCAACCTTCTCCAGTGTCCAGCCTGTTTACTCTTCCCCAAGACTTGGACCCCTCTCCGTTCTGCAAAGGCCGCTGTGAATCTTATGGGCAAAAGGAACTCCATCTAATCTCACATCTGAATGTCAGTGCGTCCGACAGTGCAACACTCCCTCAACTGGCACCGGGGGGAGTGTGGGCCTGGATTATGGAGCTCAAATACTAGAGTATAAACATCTACCTCCGACAGTGCAGCGCTCCCTCAGTATTGACCCTCCGACAGTGCAGCACTCCCTCAGTACTGACCCTCTGACAGTGCAGCACTCCCTCAGTACTGACCCTCTGACCGTGCAGCACTCCCTCTGTACCGACCCTCTGACAGTGCAGCACTCCCTCAGTACTGACCCTCTGACAGTGCAGCACTCCCTCAGTACTGACCCTCTGACAGTGCAGCGTTCCCTCAGTACTGACCCTCTGACAGTGCAGCGCTCCCTCAGTACTGACCCTCTGACAGTGCAGCGCTCCCTCAGTACTGACCCTCTGACAGTGCAGCACTCCCTCTGTACTGACCCTCTGACAGTGCAGCACTCCCTCAGTACTGACTCTCTGACAGTGCGGCACTCCCTCAGTACTGACTCTCTGACAGTGCGGCACTCCCTCAGTACTGATCCTCTGACAGTGCGGCACTCCCTCAGCACTGACCCTCTGACAGTGCAGCACTCCCTCAGTACTGACCCCCTGACAGTGTGGCACTCCCTCAGTACTGACCCTCTGACAGTGCAGCACTCCCTCAGTACTGACCCTCTGACAGTGCGGCACTCCCCCAGCACTGACCCTCTGACAGTGCAGCACTCCCTCAGTACTGACCCTCTGACAGTGCAGCACTCCCTCAGTACTGACACTCTGACAGTGCAGCACTCCCTCAGCACTGACCCTCTGACAGTGCGGCACTCCCTCAGTACTGACCCTCTGACAGTGCAGCACTCCCTCAGTACTGACCCTCTGACAGTGCAGCACTCCCTCAGTACTGACCCTCTGAGAGTGCAGCACTCCCTCAGTACTGACCCCCTGACACTGCAGCACTCCCTCAGTACTGAGCCTCAGACTGTGCAGCACTCCCTCAGTACTGACCCTCTGACAGTGCAGCACTCCCTCAGCACTGACCCTCTGACAGTGCAGCACTCCCTCATTACTGACCCTCTGACCGTGCAGCACTCCCTCAGTACTGACCCTCTGACAGTGCAGCACTCGCTCAGTACTGACCCTCTGACAGTGCGGCACTCCCTCAGTACTGACCCTCTGACAGTGCAGCACTCCCTCAGTAGTGACCCTCTGACAGTGCAGCACTCGCTCAGTACTGACCCTCTGACAGTGCAGCACTCGCTCAGTACTGACCCTCTGACAGTGCAGCACTCCCTCAGTACTGACCCTCTGACAGTGCAGCACTCGCTCAGCACTGACCCTCTGACAGTGCGGCACTCCCTCAGTACTGACCCTCTGACAGTGCAGCACTCGCTCAGCACTGACCCTCTGACAGTGCGGCACTCCCTCAGTACTGACCCTCTGACAGTGCAGCACTCCCTCAGTACTGATCCTCTGACAGTGCAGCACTCGATCAGCACTGACCCTCTGACAGTGCAGCACTCCCTCAGTACTGACCTTCTGACAGTGCCGCACTCCCTCAGTACTGACCCTCTGACAGTGCAGCACTCCCTCAGTACTGACCCTCTGACAGTGCAGCACTCCCTCAGTACTGACCCTCTGACAGTGCAGCACTCCCTCAGTACTGACCCTCTGACAGTGCAGCACTCCCTCAGTACTGACCCTCTGACAGTGCGGCACTCCCTCAGTACTGACACTCTGACAGTGTGGCACTCCCTCAGTACTGACCCTCTGACAGTGCGGCACTCCCTCAGTACTGACCCTCTGACAGTGCAGCACTCCCTCAGTACTGACCCTCTGACCGTGCAGCACTCCCTCAGTACTGACCCTCTGACAGTGCAGCACTCCCTCAGTACTGACCCTCTGACAGTGCAACACTCCCTCAGTACTGACCCTCTGACAGTGCAGCGCTCCCTCAGTACTGACCCTCTGACAGTGCAGCGCTCCCTCAGTACTGACCCTCTGACAGTGCAGCACTCCCTCAGTACTGACCCTCTGACAGTGCAGCACTCCCTCTGTACTGACCCTCTGACAGTGCGGCACTCCCTCAGTACTGACCCTCTGACAGTGCAGCACTCCCTCAGTACTGACCCTCTGACAGTGCAGCACTCCCTCAGTACTGACACTCTGACAGTGCGGCACCCCCTCAGTACTGACCCTCTGACAGTGCGGCACTCCCTCAGTACTGACCCTCTGACAGTGCAGCACTCCCTCAGTACTGACCCTCTGACAGTGCAGCACTCCCTCAGTACTGACACTCTGACAGTGCGGCACCCCCTCAGTACTGACTCTCTGACAGTGCGGCACTCCCTCAGTACTGATCCTCTGACAGTGCGGCACTCCCTCAGCACTGACCCTCTGACAGTGCAGCACTCCCTCAGTACTGACCCCCTGACAGTGTGGCACTCCCTCAGTACTGACCCTCTGACAGTGCAGCACTCCCTCAGTACTGACCCTCTGACAGTGCAGCACTCCCTCAGTACTGACACTCTGACAGTGCGGCACCCCCTCAGTACTGACCCTCTGACCGTGCAGCACTCCCTCTGTACTGACCCTCTGACAGTGCGGCACTCCCTCAGCACTGACCCTCTGACAGTGCGGCACTCTCTCAGTACTGACCCTCCGACAGTGCGGCACTCCCTCAGTACTGACCCCTTGACAGTGCAGCACTCCCTCAGTACTGACCCTCTGACAGTGCGGCACTCCCTCAGTATTGACCCTCTGACAGTGCAGCACTCCCTCAGCACTGACCCTCTGACACTGCAGCACTCCCTCAGTACTGAGCCTCAGACTGTGCAGCACTCCCTCAGTACTGACCCTCTGACAGTGCAGCACTCCCTCAGTACTGAACCTCTGACAGTGCAGCACTCCCTCAGTAGTGACCCTCTGACAGTGCAGCACTCGCTCAGTACTGACCCTCTGACAGTGCAGCACTCCCTCAGTACTTACCCTCTGACAGTGCAGCACTCCCTCAGTACTGAACCCCTGACAGTGCAGCACTCGCTCAGCACTGACCCTCTGACAGTGCGGCACTCCCTCAGTACTGACCCTCTGACAGTGCAGCACTCGCTCAGCACTGACCCTCTGACAGTGCAGCACTCCCTCAGTACTGACCCTCTGACAGTGCAGCACTCCCTCAGTACTGACCCTCTGACAGTGCAGCGCTCCCTCAGTACTGACCCTCTGACAGTGCGGCACTCCCTCAGTACTGACCCTCTGACAGTGCGGCACTCCCTCAGTACTGACCCTCTGACACTGCAGCACTCCCTCAGTACTGAGCCTCAGACTGTGCAGCACTCCCTCAGTACTGACCCTCTGACAGTGCAGCACTCCCTCAGTACTGAGCCTCAGACTGTGCGGCACTCCCTCAGTACTGACCCTCTGACAGTGCAGCACTCCCTCAGTACTGACCCTCTGACAGTGCGGCACTCCCTCAGTACTGACCCTCTGACAGTGCAGCACTCCCTCAGTACTGACCCTCTGACAGTGCAGCACTCCCTCAGTACTGACCCTCTGACAGTGCAGCACTCCCTCAGTACTGAGCCTCAGACTGTGCGGCACTCCCTCAGTACTGACCCTCTGACAGTGCAGCACTCCCTCAGTACTGACCCTCTGACAGTGCAGCACTCCCTCAGTACTGAGCCTCAGACTGTGCGGCACTCCCTCAGTACTGACCCTCTGACAGTGCAGCACGCCCTCAGTACTGACCCTCTGACAGTGCGGCACTCCCTCAGTACTGAGCCTCAGACTGTGCGGCACTCCCTCAGTACTGACCCTCTGACAGTGCAGCACGCCCTCAGTACTGACCCTCTGACAGTGCGGCACTCCCTCAGTACTGACCCTCTGACACTGCAGCACTCCCTCAGTACTGAGCCTCAGACTGTGCAGCACTCCCTCAGTACTGACCCTCTGACAGTGCAGCACTCCCTCAGTACTGACCCTCTGACAGTGCGGCACTCCCTCAGTACTAACCCTCTGACAGTGCAGCACTCCCTCAGTACTGACCCTCTGACGGTGCAGCACTCCCTCAGTAGTGACCCTCTGACAGTGCAGCACTCGCTCAGTACTGACCCTCTGACAGTGCAGCACTCCCTCAGTACTTACCCTCTGACAGTGCAGCACTCCCTCAGTACTGACCCTCTGACAGTGCAGCACTCGCTCAGCACTGACCCTCTGACAGTGCGGCACACCCTCAGTACTGACCCTCTGACAGTGCAGCACTCGCTCAGCACTGACCCTCTGACATTGCAGCACTCCCTCAGTACTGACCCTCTGACAGTGCAGCACTCCCTCAGTACTGACCCTCTGACAGTGCAGCACTCCCTCAGTACTGACCCTCTGACAGTGCAGCAATCCCTCAGTACTGACCCTCTGACAGTGCAGCACTCGCTCAGTACTGACCCTCTGACAGTGCAGCACTCGCTCAGCACTGACCCTCTGACAGTGCAGCACTCCCTCAGTACTGACCCTCTCACAGTGCGGCACTCCCTCAGTACTGACCCTCTGACAGTGCAGCACTCCCTCAGTACTGACCCTCTGACGGTGCAGCACTCCCTCAGTAGTGACCCTCTGACAGTGCAGCACTCGCTCAGTACTGACCCTCTGACAGTGCAGCACTCCCTCAGTACTGACCCTCTGACAGTGCAGCACTCCCTCAGTACTGACCCTCTGACAGTGCAGCACTCGCTCAGCACTGACCCTCTGACAGTGCGGCACTCCCTCAGTACTGACCCTCTGACAGTGCAGCACTCGCTCAGCACTGACCCTCTGACAGTGCGGCACTCCCTCAGTACTGACCCTCTGACAGTGCAGCACTCGCTCCGTACTGACCCTCTGACAGTGCAGCACTCCCTCAGTACTGACCCTCTGACAGTGCAGCACTCCCTCAGTACTGACCCTCTGACAGTGCAGCACTCGCTCAGCACTGACCCTCTGACAGTGCAGCACTCCCTCAGTACTGACCCTCTGACAGTGCGGCACTCCCTCAGTACTGACCCTCTGACAGTGCAGCACTCCCTCAGTACTGACCCTCTGACAGTGCAGCACTCCCTCAGTACTGACCCTCTGACAGTGCAGCACTCCCTCAGTACTGACCCTCTGACAGTGCAGCACTCGCTCAGTACTGACCCTCTGACAGTGCGGCACTCCCTCAGCACTGACCCTCTGACAGTGCAGCACACCCTCAGTACTGACCCTCTGACAGTGCAGCACTCCCTCAGTACTGACCCTCTGACAGTGCAGCACTCCCTCAGTACTGACCCTCTGACAGTGCAGCACTCCCTCAGTACTGACTCTCCGACAGTGCAGCGCTCCCTCAGTACTGTCCCTCTGACAGTGCAGCACTCGCTCAGTACTGACCCTCTGACAGTGCAGCACTCGCTCAGTACTGACCCTCTGACAGTGCAGCACTCCCTCAGTACTGACCATCTGACAGTGCAGCACTCCCTCAGTACTGACCCTCTGATAGTGCAGCACTCGCTCAGCACTGACCCTCTGACAGTGCAGCACTCCCTCAGTACTGACCCTCTGACAGTGCAGCACTCCCTCAGTACTGACCCTCTGACAGTGCAGCACTCCCTCAGTACTGACCCTCTGACAGTGCAGCACTCCCTCAGTACTGACTCTCCGACAGTGCAGCGCTCCCTCAGTACTGACCATCTGACAGTGCAGCACTCCCTCAGTACTGACCCTCCGACAGTGCAGCACTCGCTCAGCACTGACCCTCTGACAGTGCAGCACTCCCTCAGTACTGACCCTCTCACAGTGCGGCACTCCCTCAGTACTGACCCTCTGACAGTGCAGCACTCCCTCAGTACTGACCCTCTGACGGTGCAGCACTCCCTCAGTAGTGACCCTCTGACAGTGCAGCACTCGCTCAGTACTGACCCTCTGACAGTGCAGCACTCCCTCAGTACTGACCCTCTGACAGTGCAGCACTCCCTCAGTACTGACCCTCTGACAGTGCAGCACTCGCTCAGCACTGACCCTCTGACAGTGCGGCACTCCCTCAGTACTGACCCTCTGACAGTGCAGCACTCCCTCAGCACTGACCCTCTGACAGTGCGGCACTCCCTCAGTACTGACCCTCTGACAGTGCAGCACTCCCTCAGTACTGACCCTCTGACAGTGCAGCACTCCCTCAGTACTGACCCTCTGACAGTGCAGCACTCCCTCAGTACTGACCCTCTGACAGTGCAGCACTCGCTCAGTACTGACCCTCTGACAGTGCAGCACTCCCTCAGTACTGACCCTCTGACAGTGCAGCACTCGCTCAGCACTGACCCTCTGACAGTGCGGCACTCCCTCAGTACTGACCCTCTGACAGTGCAGCACTCGCTCAGCACTGACCCTCTGACATTGCAGCACTCCCTCAGTACTGACCCTCTGACACTGCAGCACTCCCTCAGTACTGACCCTCTGACAGTGCGGCACTCCCTCAGTACTGACCCTCTGACAGTGCAGCACTCCCTCAGTACTGACCCTCTGACAGTGCAGCACTCCCTCAGTACTGACCCTCTGACAGTGCAGCACTCCCTCAGTACTGACCCTCTGACAGTGCAGCACTCGCTCAGTACTGACCCTCTGACAGTGCAGCACTCCCTCAGTACTGACCCTCTCACAGTGCGGCACTCCCTCAGTACTGACCCTCTGACAGTGCAGCACTCCCTCAGTACTGACCCTCTGACAGTGCAGCACTCGCTCAGTACTGACCCTCTGACAGTGCAGCACTCGCTCAGCACTGACCCTCTGACAGTGCAGCACTCCCTCAGTACTGACCCTCTCACAGTGCGGCACTCCCTCAGTACTGACCCTCTGACAGTGCAGCACTCCCTCAGTACTGACCCTCTGACGGTGCAGCACTCCCTCAGTAGTGACCCTCTGACAGTGCAGCACTCGCTCAGTACTGACCCTCTGACAGTGCAGCACTCCCTCAGTACTGACCCTCTGACAGTGCAGCACTCCCTCAGTACTGACCCTCTGACAGTGCAGCACTCGCTCAGCACTGACCCTCTGACAGTGCGGCACTCCCTCAGTACTGACCCTCTGACAGTGCAGCACTCGCTCAGCACTGACCCTCTGACAGTGCGGCACTCCCTCGGTACTGACCCTCTGACAGTGCAGCACTCGCTCCGTACTGACCCTCTGACAGTGCAGCACTCCCTCAGTACTGACCCTCTGACAGTGCAGCACTCCCTCAGTACTGACCCTCTGACAGTGCAGCACTCGCTCAGCACTGACCCTCTGACAGTGCAGCACTCCCTCAGTACTGACCCTCTGACAGTGCGGCACTCCCTCAGTACTGACCCTCTGACAGTGCAGCACTCCCTCAGTACTGACCCTCTGACAGTGCAGCACTCCCTCAGTACTGACCCTCTGACAGTGCAGCACTCCCTCAGTACTGACCCTCTGACAGTGCAGCACTCGCTCAGTACTGACCCTCTGACAGTGCGGCACTCCCTCAGCACTGACCCTCTGACAGTGCAGCACACCCTCAGTACTGACCCTCTGACAGTGCAGCACTCCCTCAGTACTGACCCTCTGACAGTGCAGCACTCCCTCAGTACTGACCCTCTGACAGTGCAGCACTCCCTCAGTACTGACTCTCCGACAGTGCAGCGCTCCCTCAGTACTGTCCCTCTGACAGTGCAGCACTCGCTCAGTACTGACCCTCTGACAGTGCAGCACTCGCTCAGTACTGACCCTCTGACAGTGCAGCACTCCCTCAGTACTGACCATCTGACAGTGCAGCACTCCCTCAGTACTGACCCTCTGACAGTGCAGCACTCGCTCAGCACTGACCCTCTGACAGTGCAGCACTCCCTCAGTACTGACCCTCTGACAGTGCAGCACTCCCTCAGTACTGACCCTCTGACAATGCAGCACTCCCTCAGTACTGACCCTCTGACAGTGCAGCACTCCCTCAGTACTCACTCTCCGACAGTGCAGCGCTCCCTCAGTACTGACCATCTGACAGTGCAGCACTCCCTCAGTACTGACCCTCCGACAGTGCAGCACTCGCTCAGCACTGACCCTCTGACAGTGCAGCACTCCCTCAGTACTGACCCTCTCACAGTGCGGCACTCCCTCAGTACTGACCCTCTGACAGTGCAGCACTCCCTCAGTACTGACCCTCTGACGGTGCAGCACTCCCTCAGTAGTGACCCTCTGACAGTGCAGCACTCGCTCAGTACTGACCCTCTGACAGTGCAGCACTCCCTCAGTACTGACCCTCTGACAGTGCAGCACTCCCTCAGTACTGACCCTCTGACAGTGCAGCACTCGCTCAGCACTGACCCTCTGACAGTGCGGCACTCCCTCAGTACTGACCCTCTGACAGTGCAGCACTCCCTCAGCACTGACCCTCTGACAGTGCGGCACTCCCTCAGTACTGACCCTCTGACAGTGCAGCACTCCCTCAGTACTGACCCTCTGACAGTGCAGCACTCCCTCAGTACTGACCCTCTGACAGTGCAGCACTCCCTCAGTACTGACCCTCTGACAGTGCAGCACTCGCTCAGTACTGACCCTCTGACAGTGCAGCACTCCCTCAGTACTGACCCTCTGACAGTGCAGCACTCGCTCAGCACTGACCCTCTGACAGTGCGGCACTCCCTCAGTACTGACCCTCTGACAGTGCAGCACTCGCTCAGCACTGACCCTCTGACATTGCAGCACTCCCTCAGTACTGACCCTCTGACAGTGCAGCACTCCCTCAGGACTGACCCTCTGACAGTGCAGCACTCCCTCAGTACTGACCCTCTGACAGTGCAGCAATCCCTCAGTACTGACCCTCTGACAGTGCAGCACTCCCTCAGTACTGACCCTCTGACAGTGCAGCACTCGCTCAGTACTGACCCGCTGACAGTGCAGCACCCGCTCAGCACTGACCCTCTGACAGTGCAGCACTCCCTCAGTACTGACCCTCTCACAGTGCGGCACTCCCTCAGTACTGACCCTCTGACAGTGCAGCACTCCCTCAGTACTGACCCTCTGACAGTGCAGCACTCGCTCAGTACTGACCCTCTGACAGTGCAGCACTCGCTCAGCACTGACCCTCTGACAGTGCAGCACTCCCTCAGTACTGACCCTCTCACAGTGCGGCACTCCCTCAGTACTGACCCTCTGACAGTGCAGCACTCCCTCAGTACTGACCCTCTGACAGTGCAGCACTCCCTCAGTACTGACCCTCTGACAGTGCAGCACTCGCTCAGTACTGACCCTCTGACAGTGCAGCACTCCCTCAGTACTGACCCTCTGACAGTGCAGCACTCCCTCAGTACTGACCCTCTGACAGTGCAGCACTCGCTCAGCACTGACCCTCTGACAGTGCGGCACTCCCTCAGTACTGACCCTCTGACAGTGCAGCACTCCCTCAGTACTGACCCTCTGACAGTGCAGCACTCGCTCAGTACTGACCCTCTGACAGTGCAGCACTCCCTCAGTACTGACCCTCTGACAGTGCAGCACTCCCTCAGTACTGACCCTCTGACAGTGCAGCACTCGCTCAGCACTGACCCTCTGACAGTGCAGCACTCCCTCAGTACTGACCCTCTGACAGTGCGGCACTCCCTCAGTACTGACCCTCTGACAGTGCAGCACTCCCTCAGTACTGACCCTCTGACAGTGCAGCACTCCCTCAGTACTGACCCTCTGACAGTGCAGCACTCCCTCAGTACTGACCCTCTGACAGTGCAGCACTCGCTCAGTACTGACCCTCTGACAGTGCGGCACTCCCTCAGCACTGACCCTCTGACAGTGCAGCACACCCTCAGTACTGACCCTCTGACAGTGCAGCACTCCCTCAGTACTGACCCTCTGACAGTGCAGCACTCCCTCAGTACTGACCCTCTGACAGTGCAGCACTCCCTCAGTACTGACTCTCCGACAGTGCAGCGCTCCCTCAGTACTGTCCCTCTGACAGTGCAGCACTCGCTCATTACTGACCCTCTGACAGTGCAGCACTCCCTCAGCACTGACCCTCCGACAGTGCGGCACTCCCTCAGTACTGACCCTCTGACAGTGCAGCACTCCCTCAGCACTGACCCTCTGACAGTGCAGCACTCGCTCAGTACTGACCCTCTGACAGTGCAGCACTCCCTCAGTACTGACCCTCTGACAGTGCAGCACTCCCTCAGTACTGACCCTCTGACAGTGCAGCACTCGCTCAGCACTGACCCTCTGACAGTGCAGCACTCCCTCAGTACTGACCCTCCGACAGTGCAGCACTCCCTCAGTACTGACCCTCTGACAGTGCAGCACTCCCTCAGTACTGACCCTCTGACAGTGCAGCACTCCCTCAGTACTGACTCTCCGACAGTGCAGCGCTCCCTCAGTACTGACCATCTGACAGTGCAGCACTCCCTCAGTACTGACCCTCTGACAGTGCAGCACTCGCTCAGCACTGACCCTCTGACAGTGCAGCACTCCCTCAGTACTGACCCTCTCACAGTGCGGCACTCCCTCAGTACTGACCCTCTGACAGTGCAGCACTCCGTCAGTACTGACCCTCTGACGGTGCAGCACTCCCTCAGTAGTGACCCTCTGACAGTGCAGCACTCGCTCAGTACTGACCCTCTGACAGTGCAGCACTCCCTCAGTACTTACCCTCTGACAGTGCAGCACTCCCTCAGTACTGACCCTCTGACAGTGCAGCACTCCCTCAGTACTGACCCTCTGACAGTGGAGCACTCGCTCAGCACTGACCCTCTGACAGTGCGGCACTCCCTCAGTACTGACCCTCTGACAGTGCAGCACTCCCTCAGTACTGACCCTCTGACAGTGCGGCACTCCCTCAGTACTGACCCTCTGACAGTGCAGCACTCCCTCAGTACTGACCCTCTGACAGTGCAGCACTCCCTCAGTACTGACCCTCTGACAGTGCAGCACTCCCTCAGTACTGACCCTCTGACAGTGCAGCACTCGCTCAGTACTGACCCTCTGACAGTGCAGCACTCCCTCAGTACTGACCCTCTGACAGTGCAGCACTCCCTCAGTACTGACCCTCTGACAGTGCAGCACTCGCTCAGCACTGACCCTCTGACAGTGCAGCACTCCCTCAGTACTGACCCTCTGACAGTGCGGCACTCCCTCAGGACTGATCCTCTGACAGTGCAGCACTCCCTCAGTACTGACCCTCTGACAGTGCAGCACTCCCTCAGTACTGACCCTCTGACAGTGCAGCACTCGCTCAGTACTGACCCTCTGACAGTGCGGCACTCCCTCAGCACTGACCCTCTGACAGTGCAGCACACCCTCAGTACTGACCCTCTGACAGTGCAGCACTCCCTCAGTACTGACCCTCTGACAGTGCAGCACTCCCTCAGTACTGACCCTCTGACAGTGCAGCACTCCCTCAGTACTGACTCTCCGACAGTGCAGCGGTCCCTCAGTACTGTCCCTCTGACAGTGCAGCACTCGCTCAGTACTGACCCTCTGACAGTGCAGCACTCGCTCAGTACTGACCCTCTGACAGTGCAGCGCTCCCTCAGTACTGACCCTCTGACAGTGCAGCACTCCCTCAGTACTGACCCTCTGACAGTGCAGCACTCGCTCAGTACTGACCCTCTGACAGTGCAGCACTCCCTCAGTACTGACCCTCTGACAGTGCAGCACTCCCTCAGTACTGACCCTCTGACAGTGCAGCACTCGCTCAGCACTGACCCTCTGACAGTGCAGCACTCCCTCAGTACTGACCCTCTGACAGTGCGGCACTCCCTCAGGACTGATCCTCTGACAGTGCAGCACTCCCTCAGTACTGACCCTCTGACAGTGCAGCACTCCCTCAGTACTGACCCTCTGACAGTGCAGCACTCGCTCAGTACTGACCCTCTGACAGTGCGGCACTCCCTCAGCACTGACCCTCTGACAGTGCAGCACACCCTCAGTACTGACCCTCTGACAGTGCAGCACTCCCTCAGTACTGACCCTCTGACAGTGCAGCACTCCCTCAGTACTGACCCTCTGACAGTGCAGCACTCCCTCAGTACTGACTCTCCGACAGTGCAGCGGTCCCTCAGTACTGTCCCTCTGACAGTGCAGCACTCGCTCAGTACTGACCCTCTGACAGTGCAGCACTCGCTCAGTACTGACCCTCTGACAGTGCAGCGCTCCCTCAGTACTGACCCTCTGACAGTGCAGCACTCCCTCAGTACTGACCCTCTGACAGTGCAGCACTCGCTCAGCACTGACCCTCTGACAGTGCAGCACTCCCTCAGTACTGACCCTCTGACAGTGCAGCACTCCCTCAGTACTGACCCTCTGACAGTGCAGCACTCCCTCAGTACTGACCCTCTGACAGTGCAGCACTCCCTCAGTACTGACCCTCTGACAGTGCAGCACTCGCTCAGCACTGACCCTCTGACAGTGCAGCACTCCCTCAGTACTGACCCTCTGACAGTGCAGCACTCCCTCAGTACTGACCCTCTGACAGTGCCGCACTCCCTCAGTACTGACCCTCTGACAGTGCAGCACTCCCTCAGTACTGACTCTCCGACAGTGCAGCGCTCCCTCAGTACTGTCCCTCTGACAGTGCAGCACTCGCTCAGTACTGACCCTCTGACAGTGCAGCACTCGCTCAGTACTGACCCTTTGACAGTGCAGCACTCCCTCAGTACTGACCCTCTGACAGTGCAGCACTCCCTCAGTACTGACTCTCCGACAGTGCAGCGCTCCCTCAGTACTGTCCCTCTGACAGTGCAGCACTCGCTCAGTACTGACCCTCTGACAGTGCAGCACTCCCTCAGTACTGACCCTCTGACAGTGCGGCACTCCCTCAGTACTGTCCCTCTGACAGTGCAGCACTCGCTCAGTACTGACCCTCTGACAGTGCAGCACTCGCTCAGTACTGACCCTCTGACAGTGCAGCACTCCCTCAGTACTGACCCTCTGACAGTGCAGCACTCGCTCAGTACTGGCACCATCCACAATCAATGCCATTGTGCTTGGAAGTAGATAAGGAAGAGATATTAAAAATGCAGACACCCAGAAACTGGAATCTGGTGTGGGGGAGTGAGCAGAGCAAGGAGGGATCACCCCCCCTCACTCTCCACCCCCCCCTCACGCTCCACCGCCCCTCTCTCCCCCCCCTCTCCCTCTCCCCCCCTCTCCCTCTCACTCCCCTCCCTCTCCCCCCCTCTCTCCAACCCCCCTCTCTCCCCCCCCTCCCTCTCCCCCCCCCTCCCTCTCCACCCCCTCTCCCTCTCCCCCCTCTCTCCCCCCCCCTCTCTCCCCCCCCTCTCTCCCCCCCTCTCTCCCCCCCCTCTCCCCCCCCCTCTCTCCCCCCCCCTCTCTCCCCCCCCTCTCTCCCCCCCCCCCTCTCCCCCCCCCCCTCTCTCCCCCCCTCTCTCCCCCCTCTCTCCCCCCCTCTCGCTCCCCCCCACCCCCTCGCTCCCCCCCTTCGCTCCCCCCCACCCACCTCGCTCCCCCCACCCCACCCCCCCTCTCCACCCCACCCCACCCCCCTCTCCACCCCACCCCCCTCTCCACCCCACCCCACCCTCCCACCCCACCCCCCTCCCCTCTCCACCCCACCCCACTCGCCACCCCACCCCACTCTCCACCCCACCCCCCTCTCCACCCCACCCCACCCCCCTCTCCACCCCACCCCACCCCCCTCTCTACCCCACCCCACCCCCCTCTCCACCCCACCCCACCCCCCCCCTCTCCACCCCACCCCACCACCCTCTCCACCCAACCCCACCCCCCTCTCTACCCCACCCCCCTCTCCACCCCACCCCACCACCCTCTCCACCCAACCCCACCCCCCTCTCTACCCCACCCCCCTCTCTACCCCACCCCCCTCCCCACCCCCCTCCCCACCCCCTCCCCCTCCCCACCCCCCTCCCTCCCTCCCCTCCCCACCACACTCCCCCCTCCACCCCCTCCCCTCCCCCCTCCAACCCCCTCCCCTCCCCCCTCCAACCCCCTCCACCCCCTCCCCACTACCCTCCCCACTCCCCTCCCCCCTCCACCCCCCTCCCCACTCCCCTCCCCACCCCCCTCCCCACCCCAGCCCCTCCCCTCCACCCACCCCCCTCCCCACCCCAGCCCCTCCCCACCCCACCCCCCTCCCCACCCCCCTCACCACCCCCCTCCCCCCCTCCCCACCCCACCCCACCCCACCCCCCTTTCCACCCCACCCCACCCCCCTCTCCACCCCTCCCCACCCCCCTCTCCACCCCACCGCCCTCTCCACCCCTCCCCACTCCCCTCTCCACCCCACCCCCCTCTCCACCCCACCACCCTCTCCACCCCTCCCCACCCCCCTCTCCACCCTCCCCAACCCCCTCTCCACCCCACCCCCCTCTCCACCCCTCCCCACCCCCCTCTCCACCCCACCCCCCTCTCCACCCTCCCCACCCCCCTCTCCACCGCACCCCCCTCTCCACCCCACCCCCCTCTCCACCCCAACCCCCTCTCCACCCCAACCCCCTCTCCACCCCTCCCCACCCCCCTCTCCACCCCCCTCTCCAGCCCACCCCACCCCCCACCCCACCCCCCTCTCCACCCCTGCCACCCCCCTCCCCACCCCACCCCCCTCCCCCCTCCCCCCCCCTCCCCTCCCCACCCCCCTCCCCCCTCCACCCCCCTCCCCCCCCCTCCCCCCCCTCCCACCCCCTCCACCCCCTCCCCTCCCCACTCCCCTCCCCACCCCCCTCCCCACTCCCCTCCCCCCTCCACCCCCCTCCCCACTCCCCTCCCCCCTCCACCCCCCTCCCCACTCCCCTCCCCCCTCCACCCCCCTCCCCACTCCCCTCCCCACCCCCCTCCCCACCCCAGCCCCTCCCCTCCACCCACCCCCCTCCCTACCCCAGCCCCTCCCCACCCCACCCCCCTCCCCACCCCCCTCACCACCCCCCTCCCCCCCTCCCCACCCCACCCCACCCCCCTCTCCACCCCACCCCACCCCCCTCTCCACCCCTCCCCACCCCCCTCTCCACCCCACCGCCCTCTCCACCCCTCCCCACTCCCCTCTCCACCCCACCCCCCTCTCCACCCCACCACCCTCTCCACCCCTCCCCACCCCCCTCTCCACCCCTCCCCAACCCCCTCTCCACCCCACCCCCCTCTCCACCCCTCCCCACCCCCCTCTCCACCCCACCCCCCTCTCCACCCCTCCCCACCCCCCTCTCCACCCCACCCCCCTCTCCACCCCAACCCCCTCTCCACCCCTCCCCACCCCCCTCTCCACCCCCCTCTCCACCCCACCCCACCCCCCACCCCACCCCCCTCTCCACCCCTGCCACCCCCCTCCCCCACCCCACCCCCCTCCCCCCTCCCCCCCCTCCCCTCCCCACCCCCCTCCCCCCTCCACCCCCCTCCCCCCCTCCCCCCTCCAACCCCCTCCACCCCCTCCCCTCCCCACTCCCCTCCCCACCCCCCTCCCCACCCCACCCCCCTCCCCACTCCCCTCCCCACCCCCCTCCCCACCCCAGCCCCTCCCCACCCCACCCCCCTCCCCACCCCCCTCCCCCCTCCCCACCCCCCTCCCCACCCCAGCCCCTCCCCACCCCACTCCCCTCCCCTCCCCACCCCACCCCCCTCCCCACCCCACCCCCCTCCCCACCCCACCCCCCTCCCACCCCCCTCCCCACCCCCCTCCCCTCCCCCCCCCCCCTCCCCTCCCCACCCCACCCCCCTCACCACCCCCCTCACCACCCCCTCCCCACTCCCCACTCCACCCCACCCCCCTCTCCACCCCACCGCCCTATCCACCCCTCCCCACCCCACCCCACCCCCCTCTCCACCCCTCCCCACCCCGCTCTCCAACCCACCCCCCTCTCCACCCCTCCCCACCCCCCTCTCCACCCCACCCCCCTCTCCACCCCACCCCCCTCTCCACCCCTCCCCACCCCCCTTTCCACCCCACCCCCCTCTCCACCCCACCCCCCTCTCCACCCCACCCCCCTCTCCACCCCACCCCACCCCCCTCTGCACCCCACCCCACCCCCCTCTCCACCCCCCTCTGCACCCCACCCCACCCCCCTCTCCACCCCACCCCACCCCCCACCCCACCCCACCCCCCACCCCACCCCCCACCCCACCCCCCTCTCCACCCCACCCCACCCCCCACCCCACCCCACCCCACCCCCCACCCCACTCTCCACCCCACCCCCCTCTCCACCCCACCCCCCTCTCCACCCCACCCCCATCTCCACCCCACCCCCCTCCACCCCACCCCCCTCTCCACTCCACCCCATCCCACCCCCCTCTCCACCCCACCCCCCCTCTCCACCCCAGCCCCCCCCTCTCCACCCCAGCCCCCCCCTCTCCGCCCCAGCCCCCCCTCTCCACCCCAGCCCCCCCCTCCACCCCAGCCCCCCTCTCCACCCCAGCCCCCCCTCTCCACCCCAGCCCCCCCTCTCCACCCCAGCCCCCCCTCCCCACCCCAGCCCCCCCTCTCCACCCCACCCCCCTCTCCACCCCACCCCCCTCTCCACCCCACCCCCCTCTCCACCCTACCCCACCCCCCACCCCACCCCCCACCCCCCACCCCCCCAAACCCACCCCACCCCCCACCCCCCACCCCCCAACCCCACCCCACACCCCCACCCCACCCCACCCCCA
This sequence comes from Mustelus asterias, assembly GCF_964213995.1. Classification (NCBI taxonomy): domain Eukaryota; kingdom Metazoa; phylum Chordata; class Chondrichthyes; order Carcharhiniformes; family Triakidae; genus Mustelus; species Mustelus asterias. The sequence goes on from NW_027592221.1 coordinate 57,863, forward strand.
CCCCACCCCCCACCCCACCCCCCCACCCCCCACCCCACCCCCCTCTCCACCCGACCCCCCACCCCACCCCACCCCCCACCCCCCTCTCTACCCCACCCCCCTCTCTACCCCACCCCCACCCCCACCCCCCTCTCTACCCCACCCCCCCTCTCTACCCCACCCCCACCCCCCTCCCCACCCCACCCCCCTCCCCACCCCACCCCCCTCCCCACCCCCCTCCCCACCCCCCTCCCCTCCCCACCCCCCTCCCCTCCCCACCCCACCCCCCTCACCACCCCCCTCACCACCCCCCTCCCCACTCCCCACTCCACCCCACCCCCCTCTCCACCCCACCGCCCTATCCACCCCTCCCCACCCCACCCCACCCCCCTCTCCACCCCTCCCCACCCCGCTCTCCACCCCACCCCCTCTCCACCCCTCCCCACCCCCCTCTCCACCCCACCCCCCTCTCCACCCCACCCCCCTCTCCACCCCTCCCCACCCCCCTTTCCACCCCACCCCCCTCTCCACCCCACCCCCCTCTCCACCCCACCCCCCTCTCCACCCCACCCCCCTCTCCACCCCAGCCCCCCCCTCCACCCCAGCCCCCCTCTCCACCCCAGCCCCCCTCTCCACCCCAGCCCCCCCTCTCCACCCCAGCCCCCCCTCTCCACCCCAGCCCCCCTCTCCACCCCACCCCCCTCTCCACCCCACCCCCCTCTCCACCCCACCCCCCTCTCCACCCTACCCCACCCCCCACCCCACCCCCCCAAACCCACCCCACCCCCCACCCCCCACCCCCCCACCCCACCCCACCCCACCCCACCCCACCCCCAACCCCACCCCCCACCCCACCCCCCCACCCCCCACCCCACCCCCCTCTCCACCCGACCCCCCACCCCACCCCACCCCACCCCCCTCTCCACCCCACACCACCCCGCTCTCCACCCCACCCCCACCCCACCCCACCCCCCTCTCCACCCACCTCTCCACCCCACCACCCTCTCCACCCCACCCCCACCCCCACCCCACCCCACCCCCTCTCCACCCCACCCCACCCCCCTCTCCACCCCACCCCACCCCCCTCTCCACCCCTCCCCACCCCGCTCTCCACCCCACCCCCCTCTCCACCCCTCCCCACCCCCCTCTCCACCCCACCCCCCTCTCCACCCCACCCCCTCTCCACCCCTCCCCACCCCCCTTTCCACCCCACCCCCCTCTCCACCCCACCCCCCTCTCCACCCCACCCCCCTCTCCACCCCAACCCCCTCTCCACCCCACCCCACCCCCCTCTGCACCCCACCCCACCCCCCTCTCCACCCCCCTCTGCACCCCACCCCACCCCCCTCTCCACCCCACCCCACCCCCCACCCCACCCCACCCCCCACCCCACCCCCCACCCCACCCCCCTCTCCACCCCACCCCACCCCCCACCCCACCCCACCCCACCCCCCACCCCACCCCCCTCTCCACCCCACCCCCCTCTCCACCCCACCCCCCTCTCCACCCCACCCCCATCTCCACCCCACCCCCCTCCACCCCACCCCCCTCCACCCCACCCCCCTCTCCACTCCACCCCATCCCACCCCCCTCTCCACCCCACCCCCCCCTCTCCACCCCAGCCCCCCCCTCTCCGCCCCAGCCCCCCCTCTCCACCCCAGCCCCCCCCTCCACCCCAGCCCCCCTCTCCACCCCAGCCCCCCCTCTCCACCCCAGCCCCCCCTCTCCACCCCAGCCCCCCCTCTCCACCCCAGCCCCCCCTCTCCACCCCAGCCCCCCCTCTCCACCCCAGCCCCCCCTCTCCACCCCACCCCCCTCTCCACCCCACCCCCCTCTCCACCCCACCCCCCTCTCCACCCCACCCCCCTCTCCACCCTACCCCACCCCCCACCCCACCCCCCACCCCCCACCCCCCCAAACCCACCCCACCCCCCACCCCCCACCCCCCCAACCCCACCCCACACCCCACCCCACCCCACCCCCAACCCCACCCCCCACCCCACCCCCCCACCCCCCACCCCACCCCCCTCTCCACCCGACCCCCCACCCCACCCCACCCCACCCCCCTCTCCACCCCACCCCACCCCGCTCTCCACCCCACCCCCACCCCACCCCACCCCCCTCTCCACCCACCTCTCCACCCCACCACCCTCTCCACCCCACCCCCACCCCACCCCACCCCCTCTCCACCCCACCCCACCCCCCTCTCCACCCCACCCCACCCCCCTCTCCACCCCACCCCACCCCCCTCTCCACCCCACCCCCAACCCACCCCACCCCCCTCTCCACCCCACCCCCCTCTCCACCCCACCCCCCTCTCCACCCCAACCCACCCCACCCCTCACCCCACCCCCCTCTCCACCC
>NW_027592222.1:0-60181 GCF_964213995.1 Mustelus asterias
AACAACGCTGGTCGTGTTATTTTTCCAAAAAAAAACCTTGTACGGGAAGTCTCGCCCCCCCCCCCACAAAGCACGGGGAGTGGGCAAGCACCCGGAGTTCGACGAGGTCGCCCCTTCCCCACCCCTACACAAAGAGGGAGAGGCAAACCTAGCGTTCAAAACTCCCAAAGGCACCGTGCTATCCGTGTGGTTACAGGACACAAGGCAAGCCATAGGGCACTCGCCATGGTGGGGGGGGGGGGGGGGGGAGAAGAAGAGCATCACCAGGCAAAGGGCGAGGGTAGGAAACCAAAGCAGGGCTGGCCGTCGGATCCATGTTTCCAAGGTGCCGTCCATCACGGGGCGGGGTCAGGGGGGGGACACTGGTAAAATCAGCTTCCGAATGCTCTCAAACCTCCGCCCCCTCGAGTTTGGCGCGGACAAACCGCTTTAAAACCTCCTACTCGTTCTCAAAACCTCCCCCCCCCCACCACCCTCGAACAGGATACCACTGTATTGTCAAGCTAAAAAAGATACATAATACAAAACACGGCACGCACACACACAGGACATGTAAACGCACCAACCCAGAGGCATGCTGGATGCAACAGTGGTCAGTGCTGTTTTCCCCCCCCCTCTCCACCATCAACCTTTCCTTCCTTTTTAAAAATATATTAAAAACAACCACAGTTCGGGGAACGGAGAGCTAAACATCTTTTAGAGAATAAACATCAACGCTTTCTGCAAACACTGAAAAGATCCCCGGGACAGAGAATCTGTCCAATGCACTCCTTTGTGTTGTTCTAGAAGTATCGATTAACCGTGTATCTGTTACAGGGCTCAGCAGCCCTCATTAACAATATTAACCACCGCAGATATATGTTAAACCTGAACAGCGACCGATACAGTTCCTTCCCCCCCCCAAATTGTACCCTCCACCCCGCCCACAGAAAGAGTGAAAGGCAGCAAGTTAGTGGACACTCGACTGAGGAAAAAGGGGTTAAGCGGACGGCGACCCTTACCCCATGCCCCCGCCGCGACCTCCGCGACCTCCTCTTCCGCCGCCTCGCTCGAAGCCGCCGCCGCCGCCACGGCTGTAGCCGCCCCGGCCCCTGCCCCGACTGTCAGGCTGGCCCCCGTAGCCGCCGGGGTCCTGGCCTCCGTAACCGCCCGAGGGGCTGACGTCCTGGTTGTATCCGGCTGCGGCGACCAGAGAGAGAAAAATAAAAACAGAAAGGCAGGGAAAAAAAATAATCAGACCACAGGTGATTCAAGCCAACGGGAGTGAAGAATTCTACAGATCGTCGCCCACCCGCGCCCGTGCGTCATCGTGGAGCACCCCCCCCCTCCCCCACCACCCCCAAACAGCAAGTCCCATGGAGTAGAGACCCGCTCTGCATTTTGGTAGATCCAATTCGGACGAGAGCTACAAAATAAATGGCAGAACCACTCGGAACATAGACACAGATCTGGGAGGACAGGTCCACAGATCCTGAGAAGTGGCAGCACAGATGGAAAAAGCGATGAAGAAAGCATGGAGGCAGGCCTGCCTTCATCGGCCGGGGCACCGAGTACAAAAGTTGGCAAATTGTGTTAGTTATTGGTGAGGCCGCATTTGTAATACGGTGTCCAATTCTGGTCGCCACCAGGAGGCGGGCTTTGGAGAGCGTCCGGAAAAGATTTACCAGGATGTTGCCCTGCTACGGAGGGTATTGGCTACATGAGGAGAGATTGAATAAACTGGCATTGTTCTCCCTGGAAAGACAGGAGGCTATGGGGGGGGGGGGGGGGGGGGGGGGCGACCCGAGGGAAGTTGATAAAGCACGGTGGCACAGTGGGTTAGCACTGCTGCTTCACATCTCCAGGGACCTGGGTTCGGTTCCCGGCTCGGGTCACTGTCTGTGTGGAGTTTGCACATTCTCCTCGTGTCTGCGTGGGTTTCCTCCGGGTGCTCCGGTTTCCTCCCACAGCCCAAAGATGTGCGGGTTAGGTTGATTGGCCATGCTAAAGTTGCCCCTTAGTGTCCCGGGATATGTAGGTTAGAGGGATTAGTGGGTAAATATGTAGGGATATGGGGGTAGGGCCTGGGTGGGATTGTGGTTGGTGCAGACTCGATGGGCCGAATGGCCTCTTTCTGTGCTGTAGGGTTTCTAAGATGAGGGGGAACCGCCTTCCCTCAGCGAGCTGTGAATCTCGGCCTCGAGGGGCGTGGATACTCCCATCGTTGGGTAGGTGCAAGACTTTTGGTCTCTTGCTGGGGGAAATCGAGGGGCAGGAGAGAAGCCACAATTGTGTTGAGGGGCAGAGTGGCCTCGACAGGCCACTCCTGCTCCTTCTGTCCGTCACACACACTGCAGTTATCACACGTGCAATGCGCTTACGGAATCAGTCCCACGTTTGGTTCCCTGTATCTCGTGACGCTCCCCCTCCCAGTGATCACATATCAGGTTCCGACCCAAGCTGAGGAAGTTTACCCCCCCCCCCCCCACAAACGTACCTCCTCCGGAAGATCCACCACCTCCACCACCGCCGCCGCTCCCACTGTACTGGCTCGGCTGCCCATATCCTCCTTGCTGGGTTTGATATCCTCCAGGCTGCTGGCTGTACGAGCCCTGCTGTTGACTGTAGGAGCTTGGCTGCTGGCTGTACGAGCTTGGTTGCTGACTGTAGGAGCTCTGCTGGTGGCTGTACCCACTTCCCTGGGGTTGCCCGTAAGTGGTCGATTGCGAATTCGTCCCCCCATAGCTGTTACCAGGGGAAAGGCGGCGAAAAAAGAAAGGAACTGTTACGGAGCAAAAGTGTTCGATACACTGTCCTTTCCCCCTCTGGGACCGGGTGTCACAGTGCATTAGATACACTGTCCTTTCCCCCTCTGGGACCGGGTGTCACAGTGCGTTAGATACACTGTCCTTTCCCCCTCTGGGACCGGGTGTCACAGTGCGTTAGATACACTGTCCCTTCCCCCTCTGGGACCGGGTGTCACAGTGCGTTAGATACACTGTCCTTTCCCCCTCTGGGACCGGGTGTCACAGTGCGTTAGATACACTGTCCTTTCCCCCTCTGGGACCGGGTGTCACAGTGCGTTAGATACACTGTCCCTTCCCCCTCTGGGACCGGGTGTCACAGTGCGTTAGATACACTGTCCTTTCCCCCTCTGGGACCGGGTGTCACAGTGCGTTAGATACACTGTCCTTTCTCCCTCTGGGACCGGGTGTCACAGTGCGTTAGATACACTGTCCTTTCTCCCTCTGGGACTGGGTGTCACAGTGCGTTAGATACACTGTCCTTTCCACCTCTGGATCCGGGTGTCACAGTGCGTTAGATACACTGTCCTTTCCCCCTCTGGGACCGGGTGTCACAGTGCGTTAGATACACTGTCCTTTCTCCCTCTGGGACTGGGTGTCACAGTGCGTTAGATACACTGTCCTTTCCACCTCTGGATCCGGGTGTCACAGTGCGTTAGATACACTGTCCTTTCCCCCTCTGGGACCGGGTGTCACAGTGCGTTAGATACACTGTCCTTTCCCCCTCTGGGACCGGGTGTCACAGTGCGTTAGATACACTGTCCTTTCTCCCTCTGGGACTGGGTGTCACAGTACGTTAGATACACTGTCCTTTCCACCTCTGGATCCGGGTGTCACAGTGCGTTAGATACACTGTCCTTTCCCCCTCTGGGACCGGGTGTCACAGTGCGTTAGATACACTGTCCTTTCCCCCTCTGGGACCGGGTGTCACAGTGCGTTAGATACACTGTCCTTTCCCCCTCTGGGAACTCACCTGCCAGGCGAAGAAGTGGAGGTTGTTTGTTGTCCATAGCCTGGGTAAGATGATTGCTGCCCATAGGAGCTCTGGGAAGTCTGGGCACTTCCGTATCCCGTTGAACTGTAGCCACCCTGGCTGGAGTGGCTGTATCCTTGGGAAGGTGGCTGGCTCCCATACCCTGCCAAAGCACAAAGACACCGTCAGAGTCACTGGGTACCAGAGAATGACACACATTTGCAGCAACCCATATAAACAAAAGCACAATTCAGAACATGAAGGAGGCGGCTGTGTCAGAGCTAGCCCAGGCACAGCGGGTGGAACCAGGACCCCTGCTGTACAAGTCAACACAGCCCTACCCAGTTAGCGCAGCTCTCTCCTGCCCCCATGTGAAAGGGGGTCGCAGAGGCCGGGGGGACTCTGCCAACACCGCCGCCCTGGTGGCAATCTCCTGCAACCTCACCGTGACTGTTGACATAGCCAAAAAAAACCACACGGCAATTTAGGAAGCCAGGCAATGCAGACACGAATTACATCCCCGGCACAGCGGGGGGAAATACAATGTCGGCAGCGATTGCAACAGGAAGGACGAACCATCCACATCCTTCCCCCTGCAGGTCCCTCAGCAACAAGACCTGCCATCACTCTGCCAGGAGACCGCAGCTCCGTAATAAGCCCCAGTGGTTGCACAAGTGCCGACCTCCCGCGGCGACCCGTCGCCCCCCACCAAAAACCACCCCGACTTGCAGCAACGTACCAGTCTGCGCCTGGCTGTAAGATGAACCATAGGCGCCGCTCTGACCGTACGCGGACGTGTCGCTGCTCTGCCCGTAACCGCTGTAGCTCTGGTGGCTGTAACCCTGGGGCGGAGGTTGTGTGTAGCCCCCGCCCTGGCCAGGCTGAGCGTTGTAGGCCCCGTAGCTGTGGGAGAGAACACATCGGCAGGTTGGAACAACAAGGCGGGAAAGAAAACGGGACCCCCGTCCTGGAATGAAGCACAGCACAAAGCCCGCGACGGGGCAAATAGTCAACTCACCTCTGGGGGGCGGATTGTCCGTAGTTTCCAAGGTCTGCTGTTAGGGAAAGAAAGAACAACTTCAATTATTGCTGTTACGTGATGGTGACACCCACACTGATATCCAAGGTTGCTGGAGCTGGGGAAAGATTTCTCAATCAGAGAACAGGAAGCATCTCAATGGAATCAGCAAGGGGAAAGGATGAGAGGTGCTGTGGCAGGGGCATGGGGCGCTTTAACCCAAGATCCCAAAACCCCTGGTGTTGGACGTGCTGCAAAGGTCTCACTCAGCGGGAGCCAGACGACCCATTGTAAAGTCTTGACTGACTAATTCCTGCCAAGTCCCCCCCCCCCCCCCTCTTTAAGATGCCCCTTAGACCACCCTCCGACCAAGCTCACGCTCTAAACATCCCCTCGCGGGACACGGTGTCAAAGTATTTCCCGCGAGGGGAATCGATTATGATTGATGGGAGGGGATGCTCGAGCCTCGAGATCGCACGGTGGCAGAGTGCGGGTTCGCGCTGCTGCCTCACCGCGCCAGGGACCCGGGTTCGATTCCCGGCCTTGGGTCACTGTCCGTGCGGAGTCTGCACCTTCTCCCCGTGTCTGCGTGGGTTTCCTCCGGGTGCTCTGTTCCAGACGGAGAAATGTTTTCTCTCAAGAGGGCGGTGAGGTTCCGGAACTTTCTTCCCCAAAAGTCAGTGGTAACAGAGTCTAAAGCAGAGCTAGATTGCGGCTGACGGGGGAGGGGGAACAACCCAAATGTGGGGTTGAGGGTTCCAATCAGATTATTCATGATCTTACTGAATGGGGTAGCAGGGTTTGAGGGGCGGAGTGGCCTACTCTTGCCCCAAACTCCCATGCTTCTTTCCTCTATATCCATTTGCCGAACCATCCCTCCAGCCAGACCACACCCTTCCCACGCCAGACTCCTGCTTCAATATCTCACACACAGCAAGGGTGGCTCATTCCAGAATTCCCTTGGCCCACACGCCAGCCTCCCTTCTCAGTCACACTATCCACATCCTCCTCCCCCCCCCCACCCGCCCCGAATCCCCTCATCTATGCTGTCCCCAACGGCAGCGAACAGAGTTTGAAAAAAATTAAATCCCACAGATGGACTTCAAAACCTTCAAAACAAAATCTAACACCGGAGACACGCCAATATTAAAAGGAAAAAAAAGAGGGAAGATGTTAAATCTTACTCCCTCTTCACTGTCCCCATCAAACACTCCCAGGACAGGTACAGCACGGGGTTAGATACAGAGTGAAGCTCCCTCTACACTGTCCCCCCATCAAACACTCCCAGGACAGGTACAGCACGGGGTTAGATACAGAGTAAAGCTCCCTCTACACTGTCCCCCATCAAACACTCCCAGGACAGGTACAGCACGGGGTTAGATACAGAGTAAAGCTCCCTCTGCACTGTCCCTATCAAACACTCCCAGGACAGGTACAGCACGGGGTTAGATACAGAGTAAAGCTCCCTCTGCACTGTCCCTATCAAACACTCCCAGGACAGGTACAGCACAGGGTTAGATAGAGTAAAGCTCCCTCTACACTGTCCCCATCAAACACTCCCAGGACAGGTACAGCACAGGGTTAGATAGAGTAAAGCTCCCTCTACACTGTCCCCCATCAAACACTCCCAGGACAGGTACAGCACGGGGTTAGATACAGAGTAAAGCTCCCTCCACACTGTCCCCATCAAACACACCCAGGACAGGTACAGCACGGGGTTAGATACAGAGTAAAGCTCCCTCTACACTGTCCCCAAACACTCCCAGGACAGGTACAGCACGGGGTTGGATACAGAGTAAAGCTCCCTCTACACTGTCCCCATCAAACACTCCCAGCACAGGTACAGCACGGGGTTAGATACAGAGTAAAGCTCCCTCTACACTGTCCCCCCATCAAACACTCCCAGGACAGGTACAGCACGGGGTTAGATACAGAGTAAAGCTCCCTCTACACTGTCCCCCATCAAACACTCCCAGGACAGGTACAGCACAGGGTTAGATAGAGTAAAGCTCCCGCGAGGTTGGTCGCACTGAACGATCCCAACTGCACGCCCCCATATTGTGGGGGACTAAATAAGCCACACAGCCCATCGTGTCTGCCAAGCCTTTCAATGAGATCATGACTGGGCAGTGGTTAGCGCTGCTGCCCCATAGCGCCAGGGATCCAGTATCAATTCGCAGCCGGGGTCACTGTCTGTGCAGAGTCTGCACATTCTCCCCGTGTCTGCGTGGGTGTCCTCCCACAGTCTGAAAGACCTGCGGGTTCGGTGCATTGGCCCAAACAGGTGGACTGTGGCGACTCGGGGATTAACACTGCAATGAAGTTGCTGTGAAAATGTCAGCCCTACTTGTGACGAATGAACAAACTTCAACTTTACCTGATGCGATAATCCTCAACTATCCCACCTCCCCCCCCAATCCCTTACAGACAATCTGACTCGAACATAAATCAATGGCCCAGCCACTCAAGCTCTCTGCAGTAAATAATCCCAGATCCACTCCCCTTGGAAGAAATTCCTCCTACAATGGCCGAGATCATGTCCCCTATAATCCTTGACTTGCCCACTTTGTGGGGGGGGTTTTGGGGACATGTCCCCTTCATGGTCTGCTACTTTTCTTTTGGCTCACGTCCAACCCTTGCTGCTCCCCGCGATGCCTTGCCCTTATCCTGTGGCTTGTCGTCTTCTTGCCCCCTGGGCCTTTGTCTTCTTAAAAATTATTGGTGTTAAGTTTATTCTTGTGTGGGGTGGTGAGTTGGGGGGGGGGGGGGGGGGGGGGGGGGGATACCCCTATGTGGCAGAAGGGGTCGTCGTGGTCGGTGGGGACAGGAACAACGGAAAACAGGGTTTATTGGATTCTCAGGGTCTCCTCTGAGAATCCGATATGTCTCAATGAAAGGTCACGTCCCATTCTCCTAAACTCCGATGAGTACAGGCTCGACCAACTCCACCACCTCTTCCCAAGAACATCCCTCCATTCTCTAGTGAACATTCCCCAGACTGCCTGCAATGCCGGTACATCTTTCCCCGAGAGGAATCAAACACACTTCACGGTATTCCAGGCGGGGTCTAACTCGGGCCGTGTACAGTTTTAGTGACACTTTCCTATTTTTTTTTAACACTCCGTTCCCTTGGAAATAAAGGCCAATTTGCCTTCCCCGTGACCCTCTGACCCCACCTGCTGGCACGTGGATCCGCAAATCTCTCCGTGCCACCACTTTCTGCAGCCTCTCTCCATTTAGATATCCCCCAGCTCTTTTATTCTCCCTACCAAAGTGCACAACTGACCCTTTTCTCCCCAAATGGCGTTGCCCAACTGGTCTATATCCCCGACTGCCATCCTCGCCAGTTACCTTCCCACCCAGTTCTGTATCACCCGCAAACTGGGCAATAATACATTCGCTTCCCCTGTACACGTCATGAACCTAGGTTGTAAATATTTACAGCACCAGCACAGATCCCTGCGGCACTCCACTTACTGTTCGCCATCCCAAAATGCCCCTCTTTTCCCAGCTCTCTCGCGTGTGGCCAATCCTCTAACCATGTTAAGATACTATCCCCAGCACCATCGCCTTTTGCGCGGTACTTATGGGAAATCTAAGTACATCACATCTACTAGTTCCCCTTTATCTACCATGATAGAGTTAGGAAGAGCCCTTCAAGCCTGCTCTGCCATTCATTATAACCACAGCTGATCACCCAACTCATCCTTTCCACACCTTCTCTCTCTCTCCCCACCGCCCACGTCCTTTAATGCACTGCTATTACATTCTATACACTGGGACTCCAAGACATTTTCCCAATGACAGACGTTAAGTGTGTGGCACAGTGGGTTAGCGCTGCTGCCTCACAGCGCCAGGAACCCGGGTTCGATTCCCGGCTTGGGTCACTGCCCGTGTGGAGTCGGCACGTTCTCCCCGTGTCTGTGTGAGTTTCCTCCCACAGTCCAAAGATGTGCGGGTTAGGTGGATTGGCCGTGCTAAATTGTCTCTTAGTGTCGGGGGGCGGATTACTTGCAGGGCAAATGCGTGGGAGTTTGACAACGGGTCACCTGGACTCGGAACGTCCGCTCTTTTCTCTCCTTACAGGTGCTGCCAGACCTGCTGAGATTTTCCAGCGTTTTCTCTCTCAATGTGTGGGGTTACGGGGATAGGACCTGGGTGGGATTGTGGTCGGTGCAGACTCGATGGGCCAAATGGCCTCCTTCTGTACTGCAGGGATCCTATGATCTGTCAACTGGCCCATTGTCACCCATTTGTTTGTGTCAAGAGTGCCCACAGTGCAAAAAGAGGTCTTATTTTAAATTATTTCCTGGGACATGGGTGTCGCCGGCTGGGCCAGCATTTATTGCCCATCCCTAGTTGTCCTTGGAGGGCAGTCGAGAGTCACCCACATTGCTGTGGCTCTGGAGTCACATGTAGGCCCAGACTGGGTAAAGACGACAGATTTCCTTCCCGAAACGGACACTGGTGAACCGGATGTGTTTTTCCGACAATGGGTCATCAGCAGATTCTTAATTCCAGATATTTTTTATTGAATTCAAAATCCACCATCTGCCATGGGCGGGATTCGAACCCGGGGTCCCCCAGGACATTAGCTGAGTTTCTGGACGAATAGCCCAGCAGTAAAACCACTCGGCCATCAACTCCGTGGGCAGACTGTCTCAGCGGACATTGGGGACAAGCTACCTCAATGGAGAAAACTTGGGGAGTGGGATGGGGGAGTAGGGGGCAAACCACCACAACAGAATGCAGGCCGCACGGTGGTCAGCACTGATGCACCAGGGCTCAATTCCAGCGTCAAGTGACAGTGTCTGCGTGGGTTTCCTCCGGGTGCCCCGGTTTCCTCCCACAGTCGAAAGATATGCGGGTTAGGTGGATTGGCCGTGCTAAATTTGCCGCTTGGTGTCAGGGAGACTAGGAGGGTAAGTTTGTGGGGTTACAGGGATAGGACAGGACCCGGGTGGGATTGTTGTCAGCGCATGCTCGACGGGCCAAATGGCCTCCGAAAGCACTGCAGATTCTATGAAACGGGCAGCATGGTGATTAACACTGCCTCACGGCACCAGGGACCTGGGTTCGGTTTCCAGCTTGGGTTGACACGTCCTCTCTCTCTCTCCTACGTGCTGGTGAGGGTGGATTGGCCGTGCTAAATTCTCCCTCAGTGTTACCCGAGCAGGCGCCCGAGTGTGGCAACTGGGTGGGGGGGATCTTCACAGTAACTTCACTGCAGTGTTAAGGTAAGCCTACATGGCATAGAATCCTTGCAGTGCAGAAGGCGGCCATTCGGCCCATCGAGTCTGCACTGACCACAACCCACCCAGGCCCTATTCCCGTAACCCCACCCCTGACACTAAGGGTCAATTTGGCATGACCGATCCGCCCAACCTGCTCATCTTTGGATTAATAAAGATTTTAAAAACCTAACTGCCTCAACAGAGAGAAGTGTGTGTGTTGGGGGGGGGGGGGAAGAGAGAGAGAAGAACTGGTCCTGCAGCCCCCATAGAAGGTGACCTCATTGAGACCCACAAAACTACAAAGCTGTGCCACCCTTATTCCCCCACAGCAATTGGCTGACCCCTCTTGACAATCCAGCCCCTTCTATTCCACCAGTTCCCCATTCCTTATCCCTGCAACCCCTTCTATTCCACCAGTCCCCCATTCCTTAACCCTACAACCCCTTCTATTCCACCAGTTCCCCATTCCTTAACCCTACAACCCCTTCTATTCCACCAGTCCCCCATTCCTTAACCCTCCAACCCCTTCTATTCCACCAGTCCCCCATTCCTTAACCCTCCAACCCCTTCTATTCCACCAGTTCCCCATTCCTTATCCCTGCAATCCCTTTTATTCCACCAGTTCCCCATTCCTTATCCCCGCAACCCCTTTTATTCCACCAATTCCCCATTCCTTATCCCCGCAATCCCTTTTATTCCCCTATTATTTAACCCTCCACCCCCTTTTATCCCATTCCCCCAGCATCTACCTATCCAAAAAGCCAGGCAGGAGAACGACTTCCGCCCTCTTGGAATGGGGGGGGGGGGGGGAACCCTACGCGATGACGTCAGAGGCCGGGGAAGCCCCCCCCCCCCCAGGGCGTCGTGACGTTAGCGGGCCGGAGTGGCCCGGATGTCCAAAGAGCTGGGGGTGGGAGAGAGAGAGAGAGACAAGAGCCGCCATTGTGCCCCCACCCCGTCCCCGACAGCATCCGCTGCCATCCTGACCGGGGGAGCGACGGAGCGCTACCTGAGCGGCCTGAGAAGCCGGAGGGGAGGCGGGGGGGGACGTCCACCGGCGCTTTTGGATTGAGCACATAGAGAGGGGAAGGTAAAAGCGAGAAAGATGGGAGGCAGGCGGGGGGAAACAAGATGGCGGCCGGAGCGCTCCGATGTTGAGGCGACTCATCCGCCATCATCCAGGCGTGCGGATGGGGTGGGGGGCGTGGGGGGAGATGGGCGGGGCTTAGGAGAGCGGCGGACATCTTGGAAATACGGAGGAAAATAGGGCGAGCGAAGCGGGAAGACGATGGATGGAGACAAAATGGCGGCGGCGGCGGCTGCCCCGCTCCTTGTGGCGCACTTGACATTTCCTCCCTCCCCCGCTGCACCATCGCCTTCCCCGGGCAGGACAAATTAAAGGGGAGGGTGAAGAAAAACATATGATGAAGGTGGGGGGTGGGAAAGATAGAGTTTAAAAGAGATAAAAGACGATGGAAGAAGGGGGGGAGGGTCAAAATGGCGCCGGCTCCGCGATTTGAATGGGGAATTAAAATTAAAAAAGGAGCTAAATCTTCCCACGCCCGAGGGAATAAAAAGCTTCAAATGCGTCCAAAGGACGGGAATAACGCACTTTACCCCCCCCCCCCCCTCCCTTCCTTCTTCCCCCCTCGACGCCGCAACTGAGGAGGAGGCCTGAGGCCTACTCGCCCTCCTTACCGTTAGAGGCCATCCTTCCGTTCCTCTCGGAGCCCCGGCTCCGACTGAGCGTCTGGCTTCCGAGAGGGGCCGGGTCTAGGCGAACCGGGCGGACGCGACCATTCTGTCCCAAACCCACCGCCATGGAGGGGGGGGGGGGGTGTGGAGTGGGAATCCATGTCGCAAACGTGCGCGGCCACCGGTTATAATCCCCTGAGAGGCAAAAGGGAATTATTCCAAGGGATTATATTACATCTGATGCAATTCCACCTTCGCCGTGGATCATTTTAATCCTTTTATGTCAACATTTGAGACTAGGCCACCCCCGCCATTCCCCATGTTGGTACAGCCCGCTCAGGCAGCCACGTGACCTCTCTGCTGTTGCACAAAGGACTGTACCATCTCCCTCCCTCCCAGATTTGGTATCACCCATCCACAGTGAGCCGCGTGATCCCGCCCTCCTGGACAAAGGGCTGTACCATCTGTCCGTCCTCCCCTCCTCATGGAGTGGTACCGCCCACACCATGTGATCTCCCCATTGCAAGGCAGCGGGTGCCCGGACTCTACCACCGAACGATGTGACCGAATGGGGGGGTTGTCAAAGTCAAGTTGCTTGAAACTGATTTTATTCATCATGTCCGCTGTCAGTCGCATCGCACTGTTACTAAGTCTCTCAGTTAAGCAGTTTTTCATTTTGGCAATGTTTCTTTCTCTTTCAAAAGTATATTAAATCTTTTCTATTCCCCCCACAATCGCCAATGAATGGACGATGCCAGGGACACAGGACTGGGCTCTACCATGGTTGAGACGGGGGAGGACAGGGAACAAACTAACAGATTCTGGCTCAAATATCTCTTTAAATGGTTGCTTTCGCCCCAGAGATAGAATATATTATCATTATATTTCCTTAGGTTCTTTAGAGATCTGAATCTGACCAGCAATACTCAATTGGGTGTGCATAGTTGGTGTATATCCCCCCCCCCAGCCTTTGCCTATCTCCAGGGTGAATGGTTGCTCCCACTCACCCCCTTGTCCATGAATGAATGAATGGCTTTTTTGGCGCCAACTCTCCCAGGACAAGGACATCTTGCTCACTCGGCCACCCTGGTCCCGAGAGGGACACGTTTTTGGGGTTGTGCAGCTGTGGACATTAAGGGACAATTTAGCATGGCCAATCCACCTAACCGACACATCTTTGGACACTAAGGGACAATTTAGCATGGCCAATCCACCTAACCGACACATCTTTGGACACTAAGGGACAATTTAGCATGGCCAATCCCCCTAACCGACACATCTTTGGACACTAAGGGACAATTTAGCATAGCCAATCCACCTAACCTGCACATCTTTGGACACTAAGGGACAATTTAGCATGGCCAATCCACCTAACCTGCACATCTTTGGACACTAAGGGACAATCCACCTAACCCACACATCTTTGGATACTAAGGGACAATTTAGCATGGCCAATCCACCTAACCCACACATCTTTGGACACTAAGGGACAATTTAGCATGGCCAATCCACCTAACCTGCACATCTTTGGACACTAAGGGACAATTTAGCATGGCCAATCCCCCTAACCTACACATCTTTGGACACTAAGGGGCAATTTAGCATGGCCAATCCACCTAACCTGCACATCTTTGGACACTAAGGGACAATTTAGCATGGCCAATCCCCCTAACCTACACATCTTTGGACACTAAGGGGCAATTTAGCATGGCCAATCCACCTAACCTGCACATCTTTGGACACTAAGGGACAATTTAGCACGGCCAATCCACCTAACCCGCACATCTTTGGACACTAAGGGACAATTTAGCATGGCCAATCCCCCTAACCTACACATCTTTGGACACTAAGGGGCAATTTAGCATGGCCAATCCACCTAACCAACACATCTTTGGACACTAAGGGACAATTTAGCATGGCCAATCCACCTAACCAACACATCTTTGGACACTGAGGGACAATTTAGCATGGCCAATCCACCTAACCTACACATCTTTGGACACTGAGGGGCAATTTAGCATGGCCAATCCACCTAACCTACACATCTTTGGACACTGAGGGGCAATTTAGCATGGCCAATCCACCTAACCTACACATCTTTGGATACTAAGGGGCAATTTAGCATGGCCAATCCCCCTAACCTACACATCTTTGGACACTAAGGGACAATTTAGCATGGCCAATCCACCTAACCTACACATCTTTGGACACTAAGGGACAATTTAGCATGGCCAATCCCCCTAACCTACACATCTTTGGACACTAAGAGACCATTTAGCATGGCCAATCCACCTAACCTGCACATCGTTGGACACTAAGGGGCAATTTAGCACGGCCAATCCACCTAACCTGCACATCTTTGGACACTAAGGGACAATTTAGCATGGCCAATCCACCTAACCTGCACATCGTTGGACACTAAGGGACAATTTAGCATGGCCAATCCACCTAACCTGCACATCGTTGGACACTAAGGGGCAATTTAGCATGGCCAATCCACCTAACCTACACATCTTTGGACACTAAGGGACAATTTAGCATGGCCAATCCACCTAACCTGCACATCGTTGGACACTAAGGGGCAATTTAGCACGGCCAATCCACCTAACCTGCACATCTTTGGACACTAAGGGGCAATTTAGCATGGCAATCCACCCAACCTGCACATAAATTAATTGATAAATTGACCTGTTTGGCTGTGTGATGACCCATCTCACAAAGCCAGCAAGTCCTGAAGTGAAACTTGAACCTTGAGTTTTTGGATAAGAGGAAACCACTGCGTCAAGCGACCTCCCCTAACCGACATTACCGCAGCAAATTATCAGCTCATTCCCCCTGGGCGGCATGGTGGCACAGTGGGTTAGCACTACTGCCTCACAGCGCCAGGGACCCGGGTTCGAATCCCGGCTCGGGTCACTGTCTGTGTGGAGTCTGCACATTCTCCCCGTGTCTGCGTGGGATTCCTCCGGGTGCTCCGGTTTCCTCCCACACTCCAAAGATGTGCAGGTTAGGTGGATTGGCCATGCTAAATTCTCCCTCAGTGTCCAATTGTCCCTTAGTGTCCAAAGATGTGCAGGTTAGGTGGATTGGCCATGCTAAATTGCCCCTTAGTGTCCAAAGATGTGTAGGTTAGGTGGATTGGCCATGCTAAATTGTCCCTTAGTGTCCAAAGATGTGTAGGTTAGGTGGATTGGCCATGCTAAATTCTCCCTCAGTGTCCAATTGTCCCTTAGTGTCCAAAGATGTGCAGGTTAGGTGGATTGGCCATGCTAAATTGTCCCTTAGTGTCAAAAGATGTGTAGGTTAGGTGGATTGGCCATGCTAAATTGTCCCTTAGTGTCCAAAGATGTGTAGGTTAGGTGGATTGGCCATGCTAAATTGCCCTTAGTGTCCAAAGATGTGCAGGTTAGGTGGATTGGCCGTGCTAAATTGTCCCTTAGTGTCCAAAGATGTGCAGGTTAGGTGGATTGGCCGTGCTAAATTGTCCCTTAGTGTCCAAAGATGTGCAGGTTAGGAGGATTGGCCATGCTAAATTGTCCCTTAGTGTCCAAAGATCAAAGAAGAACAAAGAACAATACAGCACAGGAACAGGCCCTTCGGCCCTCCAAGCCCGCGCCGCTCCCCGGTCCAGGATTGAATCCTGAATCCAGGATCCCCGCCCAATTTTCCAGCCTATCTACATACCAATATCCTATCCACCAAGCTGTCCCTCACAGCTACGATGCTTTGTTCATCACAACCTATTAACTCACCCCCACCCCCCCATTCCAGACCATGTGATCTCCAGGGAGAGGCGAAAACCCAGAGTGAAAAACCCCAGGGCCAATATGGGGGAAAAAAATCTGGGAAATTCCTCTCCGACCCCCTGAGGCGATCGAAACGAGTCCAGGAGATCACAATGGCCCCGATCGGAAAATGCTTCCCAACCCTAGACATTTCCACTTCCACGAACACCATATGAATTCCCTGCCCCCGAGACAGGTTCCCAACTATCCGCAGTCTCGCTCTGTACTGGCACCAGCAAGATGATCATAGAATGAAGCCTTGAAACGAGAAACCAGGAACAATTAGCCCGCGCCGCTCCCTGGTCCAAACTAGACCACTCTTTTGTATCCCTCCATTCCCACTCCGTTCATATAGCTGTCTAGATAAGTCTTAAACGTTCCCAGTGTGTCCGCCTCCACCACCTTGCCCGGCAACACATTCCAGGCCCCCACGACCCTCTGTGTGAAATATGTCCTTCTGATATCTGTGTTAAACCTCCCCCCCTTCACCTTGAACCTATGACCCCTCGTGAACGTCACCACCGACCCGGGGAAAAGCTTCCCACCGTTCACCCTATCTATGCCTTTCATAATTTTATACACCTCTATTAAGTCTCCCCTCATCCTCCGTCTTTCCAAGGAGAACAACCCCAGTTTCCCCAATCTCTCCTCATAACCAAGCCCCTCCATACCAGGCAACATCCTGGTAAACCTCCTCTATACTCTCTCCAAAGCCTCCACGTCCTTCTGGTAGTGCGGCGACCAGAACTGGACGCAGTATTCCAAATGCTGGACGCAGTATTCCAAATGCTGATTGGCCATGCTAAATTGTCCCTTAGTGTCCAAAGATGTGTAGGTTAGGTGGATTGGCCATGCTAAATTGTCCCTTAGTGTCCAAAGATGTGTAGGTTAGGTGGATTGGCCATGCTAAATTATCCCTTAGTGTCCAAAGATGTGTAGGTTAGAGGGATTATAGCGGGGTAAATGAGTGCAGTTGTGGCGATAGGGCCGAGGACGGGATTGTGGTCGGTGCGGACTTGATGGGCTGAATGGCCTCCTCCTGCACTGTAAGGATATGATACTGATGACCTACCTGTCCCGCTGCCCTCAGAGATCTATGGGCACACCCCTCCAAGCTCCCTCTGTTCCGCTGTCCGAGCATTCTCGTGTTCATTATATATTCCCTTACCTTCTTAGTCCTCCCAAAAACGCATCGCCTCTCACTTTCCAGGGTTTTTAAGGGGGAGTTAATGGCCTGTTGGTATTGTTGCTGGACTATTAATCCAGAAACTCAGCTAATGTTCTGGGGGACCCCGGGTTCGAATCCCGCAGATGGTGGAATTTGAATTCAATAAAAAAAAATTTGGAATTAAGAATCTGCTGATGACCCATTGTCGGAAAAACCCATCCGGTTCCCTTTAGGGAAGGAAATCTGCCGTCCTTACCCCGGTCTGGCCTACATGTGACTCCAGAGACACACAGCAATGTGGTTGACTCTCAACTGCCCTCTAAGGGCAACTAGGGATGGGCAATAAATGCTGGCCCAGCCAGCGACGCCCGTGTCCCACGGATGAATAAGAAATGCCCTCAGGTCTTCGGGGAAGATTGCAACCAGTGGCAATACAGCTGGAGTCAGAATGAAGAGACTCGATTGAGGTTATAACGGGGGCGGGGGGGGGGGGGGCATGGTTTCAAATTGTAGCGTGCCAGCTGGCCCATACTTGAATTCAGTTCACCAATCAGGAAGCGAAAACTCATCCGTGACCAGGACATTAAGTTGCAGCAACGAAGAGAGGATGGTTGCACTGGGGTTGTTTTCCTCAGAGCAGTGAAGGCCGAGGGAGAGGGGCCATGATTGAGGCGCGAGAGTATTCTGAGGGACGTGGATCGGGTAGATAAGGAGAAACTTTCCCCCTTTAGTAGAGGGGACAATAACTGGGAGGCGGGGGGGGGGGGGAGGAATAGATTTAAGGGCAGAGGCAGGAGATTTAAAGGGGATTTGGGGAGAAACTTTTCCAACCAGAGGATGCTGGGAATCTGGAACTCACTGCCTGAAAGGGTGGTCGAGACGGGAACTCTAACCACAATTTAGAAGTGTTTAGATGAGCACTTGAATAGAGACGGGATCTCGAACAACAACTGACAAGTGTTTAGATCAGCACTTGAATAAACACACAAACTCTAACAACAATTAAGAAGTGTTTAGATGAGCATTTGACAACTCTGGTGGGCAAGTTGTTCGAGAATGGAGTGCGAGATTGTCCTGTCGGTCATTTGTTCGAGAATGGAGTGCGAGATTGTCCTGTCGGCCATTTCTTCGAGAATCGAGTGCGAGATTGTCCTGTCGGTCATTTGTTCGAGAATCGAGTGCGAGATTGTCCTGTCGGTCATTTGTTCGAGAATGGAGTGCGAGATTGTCCTGTCGGCCATTTGTTCGAGAATCGAGTGCAAAATTGTCCTGTCGGTCATTTGTTCGAGAATCAAGTGCGAGATTGTCCTGTCGGTCATTTGTTCGAGAATCGAGTGCAAAATTGTCCTGTCGGCCATTTGTTCGAGAATCGAGTGCAAAATTGTCCTGTCGGTCATTTGTTCGAGAATCAAGTGCGAGATTGTCCTGTCGGTCATTTGTTCGAGAATCGAGTGCAAAATTGTCCTGTCGGCCATTTGTTCGAGAATCAAGTGCGAGATTGTCCTGTCGGCCATTTGTTCGAGAATCGAGTGCAAAATTGTCCTGTCGGCCATTTGTTCGAGAATTGAAAGCAAGATTGCCTTTCGGCCATTTGAAAGGGTGGTAGAGACAGGATCTCTAACAATAATTCAGGAGTGTTTAGATGAGCACTTGGCAACGCCGTAGCGTACAGGGCCACGGGACCAAGTGCTGGGGAAAATGGGATTGGAATAGACAGGGGCTGGGTGGCCAGCACACACTCAATGGGCTGAAGGACCTCTCTCGGGGCTGTAAAACTCTACGACTCTATCTATAAAGTAATATACTCTTTAAATGGAGAGAGGTTGGAGAACACAGTGATTCAGAGGGATCACAGTCCAGAGACGCAGCGAGCGATGGGGCGTCGGTCGGACAGAGGTGAAGAGAACAGTACCTCGTCCCCCCTCACCTGCCTCTCTCTCTCTCACGTTCTCCCCTCCCCGTCACTCCCCGTGTGCCGACCCCGGGTAAATGGCAATTCCCCCAGTGACCCGTTTGATCGCAGTCTCTCTCCTTCAATGGGGATGAGAGGAGATAGGATGGCTCGATGGGTCGAAGGACCGCTTTCTGGACTCCATTTTGTAGATAAATTCCTCTTAGGTGAGGGAATCAAAAAAGGTTTATCGCCTGATGAAGGAGCGGCGCTCCGAAAGCTCGTGCTACCAAATAAACCCGTTGGACTTTAACCTGGTGTTGTGAGACTTCTTACTGTGCCCACCCCAATCCAACGCCGGCATCTCCACACCATAAATGGAAAGAGGCTGCAGAAAATGGCGGCAGGGAGGGATTTGCGGATCCTCGTGCATCGGGTGGGTTCAGAGGACCACAGGGAAGGCAAATTGGCCTTTCTTTCCAAGGGAACAGAGTATAAAAATCGGGAAATCTTACTAATACGCAGCCCGAGTTAGACCCCCCCCCCCCGGAATACCGTGAACTGTTTTTGGTTCCCCCTTAACCAAGGAAAGGACAAGTGTGAGGTGATGCATTTTGGAAGGTCTAATACAGATAGGAAATATACAGTAAATGGTTGGTGGATTTGCGGATAGCGATGAGGACCATCAGAGGATACAGCAGGATATAGATCAGTTGGAGACTTGGGCGGAGAGGTGGCAGATGGAGTTTAATCCGGACAAATGAGAGGTAATGCATTTTGGAAGGTCTAATACAGATAGGAAATATACAGTAAATGGCAGAACCCTTAAGAGTATTGATAGGCAGAGGGATCTGGGTGTACAGATACACAGGTCACTGAAAGTGGCAACGCAGGTGGAGAAGGTAGTCAAGAAGGCATACGGCATGCTTGCCTTCATCGGCCGGGGCATTGAGTTTAAAAATTGGCAAGTCATGTTGCAGCTTTATAGAACCTTAGTTAGGCCACACTTGGAATATAGTGTTCAATTCTGGTCGCCACACTACCAGAAGGATGTGGAGGCTTTGGAGAGGGTACAGAAAAGATTTACCAGGATGTTGCCTGGTGTGGAGGGCATTAGCTATGAGGAGAGGTTGGAGAAACTTGGTTTGTTCTCACTGGAACGACGGAGGTTGAGGGGGCGACCTGATAGAAGTCTACAAGATTCTGAGGGACAGAGTGGATAGTCAGAAGCTTTTTCCCCAGGGTGGAAGAGTGAATTACTAGGGGGGAACAGGTTTAAGGTGCGAGGGGCAAGGTTTAAAGGGGATGTACGAGGCAAGTTTTTTTACACAGAGAGTGGTGGGTGCCTGGAACTTGCTGCCGGGGGAGGGAGTGGAAGCGGATACGGTCGTGAGTTTTAAGGGGCGTCTGGACAAATACATGAATAGGATGGGAATAGAGGGATACGGTCCCTGGAAGGGTAGGGGGTTTTAGTTCAGTCGGGGGCAGCATGGTCGGTGCAGGCTTGGAGGGCCGAAGGGCCTGTTCCTGTGCTGTAATATTCTTTGTTCTTTGAAAGATATATCGACGTCGTAGGCAGTCCGGTGAAGGTTCACTAGGCCGGTTCACCAGACTGAAAAAAGCATTCGGCATGCTTGGTTTCATTGGTCAGAACATTGAATACAGGAGTTGGGACGTCTTGTTGAAGTTGTACAAGACATTGGTGAGGCCACACTTGGAATACTGTGTACAGTTCTGGTCACCCTATTATAGAAAGGATATATAGGACGGAGAGAGGGAGAGAGGGTTTGAGTTCAAAACTACTTTCGCCAAGGGTTTCCCCGCACTCAAAGAGAACAAAGTACAGCGCAGGAACAGGCCTTTCGGCCCTCCAAGCCTGTGCTGACCGTGCTGCCCTGCCAAAACTCAAACCGTACGCACTTACAGATTCCGTATCCTTCCATTCCCATCCTATTCATATATCCGTCCAGTTGCCCCTTCATTGCCGCTCTGGTACCTGCTCCACCCACCTCCCCGGGCAGCGCCTTCCAGACACTCACCACCCTCTGTGTCAAGAAAACTTGCCTCGTACATCTCCTCTCAACCTTTCCCCACGCACCTGAACCCTGTGCCCCCTAGTAATTGACTCTTCCACCCTGGGGAAAAAGCTTCTGACTATCCACTCTGTCCCTCAGAATCTTGTAGACTTCTATCAGGTCGCCCCTCAACCTCCGTCGTTCCAGTGAGAACAAACCAAGTTTCTCCAACCTCTCCTCATAGCTAATGCCCTCCATCCCAGGGCAACATCCTGGTAAATCTTTTCTGTACCCTCTCCAAAGCCTCCACATCCTTCTGGTAGTGCGGTGACCAGAATTGAACACTATATTCACAAGTGCGGCCTAACTAAGGTTCTATAAAGCTGCAACATGACTTGCCAATTTTTAAACTCAATGCCCCGGCCGATGAAGGCAAGCATGCCGTATGCCTTCTTGACTACCTTCTCCACCTGCATTGCCACTTTCAGTGACCTGTGTACCTGTACGCCCAGATCCCTCTGCCTATCAATACTCTTAAGGGTTCTGCCATTTACTGTATAATTCCTACATGCATTGGACCTTTCTAAATTCTTGGAAGTGCAGGGTCAGATTAGGACAAGTCAGCATGGATTTAGTAAGGGGAGGTCGTGCCTGACAAACCTGTTAGAGTTCTTTGAAGAGATAACAAATAGGTTAGACCAAGGAGAGCCAATGGATGTTATCTATCTTGACTTCCAAAAGGCCTTTGACAAGGTGCCTCACGGGAGACTGCTGAGTAAAATAAGGGCCCATGGTATTCGAGGCAAGGTACTAACATGGATTGACGATTGGCTGTCAGACAGAAGGCAGGGAGTTGGGATAAAAGGTTCTTTCTCAGAATGGCAACCGGTGACAAGTGGTGTCCCGCAGGGTTCAGTCTTGGGGCCATAGCTGTTCTCTTTATATATTAACGATCTAGATGACGGGACTGGGAGCATTCTGGCCAAGTTTGCCGATGATACAAAGATAGGTGGAGGGGCAGGTAGTATTGAGGAGGTGGGGAGGCTGCAGAAAGATTTAGACAGTTTAGGAGAGTGGTCCAAGAAGTGGCTGATGAAATTCAACGTGGGCAAGTGCGAGGTCTTGCACTTTGGAAAAAAGAATAGAGGCATGGACTATTTTCTGAACGGTGACAAAATTCATAATGCTAAAGTGCAAAGGGACTTGGGAGTCCTAGTCCAGGATTCTCTAAAGGTAAACTTGCAGGTTGAGTCCGTAATTAAGAAAGCAAATGTAATGTTGTCATTTATCTCAAGAGGCTTGGAATACAAAAGCAGGGATGTACTTCTGAGGCTTTATAAAGCACTGGTTAGGCCCCATTTGGAGTACTGTGAGCAATTTTGGGCCCCACACCTCAGGAAGGACATACTGGCACTGGAGCGGGTCCAGCGGAGATTCACACGGATGATCCCAGGAATGGTAGGCCTGACATACGATGAACGTCTGAGGATCGTGGGATTATATTCATTGGAGTTTAGGAGGTTGAGGGGAGATCTAATAGAAACTTAC
Organism: Mustelus asterias; assembly: GCF_964213995.1. Classification (NCBI taxonomy): domain Eukaryota; kingdom Metazoa; phylum Chordata; class Chondrichthyes; order Carcharhiniformes; family Triakidae; genus Mustelus; species Mustelus asterias. Next base: position 22,111 of record NW_027592222.1, read on the forward strand.
AAGATAATGAACGGCTTAGATAGGATGGACGTAGGGAAGTTGTTTCCATTAGCAGGGGAGACTAGGACACGGGGGCACAGCCTTAGAATAAAAGGGAGTCACTTTAGAACAGAGATGAGGAGAAATTTCTTCAGCCAGAGAGTGGTGGGTCTGTGGAATTCATTGCCACAGAGGGCTGTGGAGGCCGAGACGTTGAGCATCTTCAAGACAGAAATTGATAAATTCTTGATTTCTCGAGGAATTAAGGGCTATGGGGAGAGAGCGGGTAAATGGAGTTGAAATCAACCATGATTGAATGGTGGAGTGGACTCGATGGGCCGAATGGCCTTACTTCCGCTCCTATGTCTTATGGTCTTATGGACCTTCCAAAATTCAAAAGGGTTCAGGTCATGTCTTTGGGGTCAGCTATCGCCAATGCCACTGTACGAGCTCTCAAACTCTCCCCCCCGCGGCTCCCTCTCTCTGGAACTGCCCTCGCCGCACCGGGCAAGGCTGTATGTAACCATTTCCGGGTCGACTACAACCTGCCCCGTGGGGCACGCAGGAGTGACGGGGAGGGGGAACGTGAGAGAGAGAGAGGCGGGTGAGGGGGAACGAGACGCAGAGGTTTTCCCTTCACCTCCATCCGACCATAAGACATAGGAGCAGAATTAGGCCACTCGGCCAATCTGCTCCGCCATTCAATCATGGCTGATATTATTCTCATCCCCCATTCTCCTGCCTTTTCCCCGTAACCCCTGATCCCCTTATTAATCAAGAACCTATCTATCTCTGTCTTAAAGACACTCAATGACCTGGCCTCCACAGCCTTCTGCGGCAAAGACTTCCACAGATTCACCACTCTCATTTTCCGATCAGGGCCAGTGTGATCTCCTGGACTCGTTTCGATCGCCACAGGGGGTCGGAGAGGAATTTCCCAGATTTTCTTTTCCCCATATTGGCCCTGGGGTTTTCACTCTGGGTTTTCGCCTCTCCCTGGAGATCACATGGTCTGGAATGGGGGGGGTGGGGGTGAGTTAATAGGTTGTGATGAACAAAGCATCGTAGCTGTGAGGGACAGCTCGGTGGATAGGATATTAGGATGTAGATAGGCTGGAAAATTGGGCGGGGATCCTGGATTCAGGATTCAATCCTGGACCGGGGAGCGGCGCGGGCTTCCTGTGCTGTATTGTTCTTTGTTCTTTGTTCTCTGGCTGAAGAAATTCCTCCTCATCTCTGTTTCAAAGGGTCGTCCCTTTAGCCTGAGGTTGTGCCCTCTGGTTCTAGCTTTTCCCACCAGTGGAAACATCCTCTCCGCGTCCACTCTATCCAGGCCTCGCAGTATCCTGTAAGTTTCAATAAGATCCCCTCCCTCATCCTTCTAAACTCCAACGAGTACAGACCCAGAGTCCTCAACCCGTTCCTCATACGACAAGCTCTTCATTCCAGGGATCATTCTTGTGAACCTCCTCTGGACCCTTTCCGAGGCCCAGCACATCCTTCCTTAGATACGGGGCCCAAAACTGCGCACAATACTCCAAATGGTGTCTGACCAGAGCCTTATACAGCCTCAGAAGTCCATCCCTGCTCTTGTATTCTAGCCCTCTCGACATGAATGCTAACATTGCATTTGCCTTCCTAACTGCCGACTGAACCTGCACATTAACCTGAAGAGAATCTTGAACAAGGACTCCCAAGTCCCTTTGTGCTTCTGACTTCCTAAGCATTTCCCTGATGCCCCATCGCTCGCTGCATCTCTGGACTGTGATCCCTCTGAATTATTGCGTTCTCCAGCCTCTCTCCATTTAAAGAGTATACTACTTTATAAATGGAGAGAGTCGTCGAGTTTTACAGCCCCGAGAGAGGCCCTTCAGCCCATCAAGTGTATGCTGGCCATCCATCTATCCCAATCCCATTTTCCCCAGCACTTGATCCCGTGGCCCTGTGCGTAATGGCGTTTCCAAGTGCTCATCTAAACACTTGTAAATTGTTTTTAGAGTTCCTGCTTCTATTCAAGTGCTCATCTAAACACTTGTAAATTGTTGTTAGAGTTCCTGCTTCTATTCAAGTGCTCATCTAAACACTTGTAAATTGTTGTTAGAGTTCCCATCTCTATCACCCCCTGAACAAAGAACAAAGAACAGTACAGCACAGGAAACAGGCCCTTCGGCCCTCCAAGCCTGTGCCGCTCCTTGGTCCAACTAGACCAATCGTTTGTATCCCTCCATTCCCAGGCTGCTCCTGTGACTATCCAGGTAAGTCTTAAACGATGTCAGCGTGCCTGCCTCCACCACCCTACTTGGCAGCGCATTCCAGGCCCCCACCACCCTCTGTGTAAAAAACATCCCTCTAATATCGGAGTTATACTTCGCCCCTCTCACCTTGAGCCCGTGACCCCTCGTGATCGTCACTTCTGATCTGGGAAAAAGCTTCCCACCGTTCACCCTATCTATCCCCTTCATAATCTTGTACACCTCTATTAGATCTCCCCTCATTCTCCGTCTTTCCAGGGAGAACAAGCCCAGTTTACCCAATCTCTCCTCATAACTAAGCCCTTCCATACCAGGCAACATCTTGGTAAACCTTCTCTGCACTCTCTCTAACGCCTCCACGTCCTTCTGGTAGTGCGGCGACCAGAACTGGACGCAGTACTCCAAGTGTGGCCTAACCGGCGTTCTATACAGCTGCATCATCAGACTCCAGCTTTTATACTCTATACCCCGTCCTATAAAGGCAAGCATACCATATGCCTTCTTCACCACCTTCTCCACCTGTGTTGCCACCTTCAAGGATTTGTGGACTTGCACACCCAGGTCCCTCTGTGTTTCTATACTCTTGATGACTCTGCCATTTATTGTATGGCAAATGGAGTTTAACCCTGATAAATGTGAGGTGATTCATTTTGGTAGGACTAATTTAAATGTGGATTACAGGGTCAAAGGTAGGGTTCTGAAGACTGTGGAGGAACAGAGAGATCTTGGGGTCCATATCCACAGATCTCTAAAGGTTGCCACTCAAGTGGATAGAGCTGTGAAGAAGGCCTATAGTGTGTTAGCTTTTATTAACAGGGGGTTGGAGTTTAAGAGCCGTGGGGTTATGCTGCAACTGTACAGGACCTTGGTGAGACCACATTTGGAATATTGTGTGCAGTTCTGGTCACCTCACTATAAGAAGGATGTGGAAGCGCTGGAAAGAGTGCAGAGGAGATTTACCAGGATGCTGCCTGGTTTGGAGGGTAGGTCTTATGAGGAAAGGTTGAGGGAGCTAGGGCTGTTCTCTCTGGAGCGGAGGAGGCTGAGGGGAGACTTAATAGAGGTTTATAAAATGATGAAGGGGGTAGATAGAGTGAACGTTCAAAGACTATTTCCTCGGGTGGATTACAAGGGGGCATAACTATAGGGTTCGTGGTGGGAGATATAGGAAGGATATCAGAGTTGGTTCTTTACGCAGAGAGTGGTTGGGGTGTGGAATGGACTGCCTGCAGTGATAGTGGAGTCAGACACTTTAGGAACATTTAAGCGGTTATTGGATAGGCACATGGAGCACACCAGGATGATAGGGAGTGGGATAGCTTGATCTTGGTTTCAGATAAAGCTCGGCACAACATCGTGGGCCGAAGGGCCTGTTCTGTGCTCTACTGTTCTATGTTCTATAACTCCTCCCTACATTATTTCTTCCAAAATGCATCACTTTGCATTTATCCGGATTAAATTCCATCTGCCACCTCTCCGCCCAATTTTCCAGCAAGTCCAGCCATCTTCGTGTCATCCGTTGGAGATTTTCTTCAGAGACTTGCATTAAACTGACTCAGCTCATACAAAGACTCGCAGAGACAGTATTTCTGGTTGAAGATGTTCCTTTCTTTCCCAGGCTTAGTTCAACGCAGTGAGGGAGAACAGTCTTGGTTGGTGTTCCAATATCACTCTAAAATTACATCACTCTCAATATCACAATTATACAGTTTTCAACAGTCTTTTACCCGCCCTCTCTGCTCACCCCAGCCGATCATTATTACTACGGGTTATTTATCATGGCCAATAACATTATTTACTCTCCAATAGCATGGGGCTACGTGAATTCATGGATTTTTGAAGGCCTCTCTCTCTGTCATTTAGCTCCTTTTTATCGGGAAACTGACCGATTTTTGATTCTGATTTGATTTATTGTCACGTGTATTGGGATACAGTGAAAAGTATTGTTTCTTGTACACTCGACAGACAAAGCATACCGTTCATAGAGTACAGAGCGGAGAAGGAAAAGGATTTGATTTATTATTGTCATGTGTATTGGGATACAGTGAAAAGTATTGTTTCTCGCGCGCGATACAGACAAAGCATACCGTTCATAGAGAAGGAAAGGAGAGGGTGTAGAATGTAGTGTTACAGTCATAGCTAGGGTGTAGAGAAAGATCAAATTAATGCGAGGTAGGTCCATTCAAAAGTCTGACAGCAGCAGGGAAGAAGCTGTTCTTGAGTCGGTCGGTACGTGACCTCAGACTTTTGTATCTTTTTCCCCGACGGAAGAAGGTGGAAGAGAGAATGTCCGGGGGTGCGTTGGGGGGGGTCCTTGATTATGCCGGCTGCTTTTCCCCGAGGCAGCGGGAAGTGGAGACGGAGTCAATGGATGGGAGGCTGGGGTTTGCGTGATGGGACTGGGCTACATTCACGACCCTTTGTAGTTCCTTGCGGTCTTGGGCAGAGCAGGAGCCCCAGACCGAGCTGTGATACAACCCGGAAAGGATGCTTTCTATGGGGCATCTGTAAAAGTTGGTGAGAGTCGGAGCTGACATGCCGAATTTCCTTCGCCTCCTGAGAAAGAGGAAGCATTGGTGGGGCTTTCTTAACTATAGTGTCGGCGTGGGGGGGACCAGGACAGGTTGTCGGTGACCTGGACTTCTAAAAACTCGGAGGCTCTCGACCATTTCTACTTCGTCCCCTTGGAAACTATCGGGAAATCTCCGAGCAACCTCTTATCGGGAGACTGCAGTCAGTGTCTGGAATCCAGAATGTTCAGAAATGCACGTCAAAATTCTCGAACAGTGGTTATATGTGTCTCTGTGCAAATGGGGAGCTTTGTAAGATATATTCCAGGCACTTCATTCCAAATTAATCCACGCTGATTTGTTCGTCTTTTAATCCCAGGTTATGCTGAACCCCCCTCTTACACACCCTTTCAGGCAGTGAGTTCCAGGCTCCCATCACCCTTTGGGTGAAAAAGCTTCTCCTCAAATCCCCTCTAAATCTCCTGTCCCTGACTATAAATCTATTCCCCCCCCGCTTCCTGGCTATTGACCCCTCTGCTAAAGGGGACAAGTTTCTTCCGAGCTAACTTATTTATGTCCCTCAGAACTTTATACATCCATATACACGCTCGCGGTGACAATGGATATGGAGCCAATGCCTTTGTGTAAATATATATTTTAATACACTCAGTGTACATCTATCATGTTATTATTACAGGACAATGATTTAGTTTCTGATTCTTTGGCGCAGAGAAATAGTTTCTGTACAAAATAAAACATACATTAATGAGAGATGGGTGGAGGCTGGGCAGGAGTTGAGCCGGCTGCCACGCGCTTCACTGCATCGCTTTGTCACGACAGATTGTTCCCTTCGCTGCGTTATTCCCACCGCTCATGCCTGACCCCATACCTCCGCATCCCAGATCTCCCCCCCCCCCCCCCCGTTGCTCCCAGGAGATCCCGTGACAATTACGCACCCCCCCGCCGCGCACCCAGACCTCCCCATGACCCTCACGCCCACGCAATCACGCTCCCTCAATCACTCCCCTTCCTTCCGACAATCACTCCCACAATTGCTCCCGGGATTAGCCTGCCTCTCCGCCCTCCTGCCATCGCTCCCCGTCTCCGATCACCCCCCCCCCCCCCCCCCCCCCGCCGCCCCCCTCCTCGGGGACCCCAGGCCGGCTCACTCCTGCTTATCCCGCTGCCGTTGCCAGCTGCTGTTCAGGTGGACCAGGCGCTTGTAGTTGAGGAGGAACAGGAGGCCATTCAGGGCGTAGGTTGTAACACACACCAGGCAGAAGTCGTGCAGCACGAGGAACAGTACGTAGGCGAGGTACAGCGACCCGGCCAGCGAGACGACCGAGGAGGCAGCGAGGGCGATGGCTGCCATGGCGCTGTCTGTCAGACCTGGCGGAGGGGAATGGAGGAGTTAGAGAGAGAGCAACACAGTGAAAACCCGGCGCGGACTCCCGGCTATTAACACCCTGACTGGTGTCTCTCAGTCCCCTCTCTCTCTCTCAGGGAGATATCTGTACCCTGACTGGTGTCTCTCAGTCCCCTCTCTCTCTCTCTCAGGGAGATATCTGTACACTGACTGGTGTCTCTCAGTCCCCTCTCTCTCTCAGGGAGATATCTGTACACTGACTGGTGTCTCTCAGTCCCCTCTCTCTCTCTCAGGGAGATATCTGTACACTGACTGGTGTCTCTCAGTCACCTCTCTCTCTCTCTCAGGGAGATATCTGTACACTGACTGGTGTCTCTCAGTCACCTCTCTCTCTCTCTCTCTCAGGGAGATAGCTGTACACTGACTGGTGTCTCTCAGTCCTCTCTCTCTCTCAGGGAGATATCTGTACACTGACTGGTGTCTCTCAGTCCTCCCTCTCTCTCAGGGAGATATCTGTACACTGACTGGTGTCTCTCAGTCCCCCCCCTCTCTCTCTCAGGGAGATATCTGTACACTGACTGGTGTCTCTCAGTCCCCTCTCTCTCAGGGAGATATCTGTACACTGACTGGTGTCTCTCAGTCCCCCCTCTCTCTCTCTCTCAGGGAGATATCTGTACACTGACTGGTGTCTCTCAGTCCCCCCACTCTCTCTCTCTCAGGGAGATATCTGTACACTGACTGGTGTCTCTCAGTCCCCTCTCTCTCTCTCAGGGAGATATCTGTACACTGACTGGTGTCTCTCAGTCCCCTCTCTCTCTCTCAGGGAGATATCTGTACACTGACTGGTGTCTCTCAGTCCCCCCTCTCTCTCTCTCTCAGGGAGATATCTGTACACTGACTGGTGTCTCTCAGTCCCCTCTCTCTCTCTCAAGGAGATATCTGTACACTGACTGGTGTCTCCCAGTCCTCTCTCTCTCAGGGAGATATCTGTACACTGACTGGTGTCTCTCAGTCCTCTCTCTCTCTCTCTCTCAGGGAGATACCTGTACACTGACTGGTGTCTCTCAGTCCCCTCTCTCTCTCTCAGGGAGATATCTGTACACTGACTGGTGTCTCTCAGTCCCCCCCCTCTCTCTCTCAGGGAGATATCTGTACACTGACTGGTGTCTCTCAGTCCCCTCTCTCTCTCTCTCAGGGAGATATCTGTACACTGACTGGTGTCTCTCAGTCCCCCCTCTCTCTCTCTCTCAGGGAGATATCTGTACACTGACTGGTGTCTCTCAGTCCCCCCTCTCTCTCTCTCTCAGGGAGATATCTGTACACTGACTGGTGTCTCTCAGTCCCCTCTCTCTCTCTCTCAGGGAGATATCTGTACACTGACTGGTGTCTCTCAGTCCTCTCTCTCTCTCTCTCTCTCAGGGAGATACCTGTACACTGACTGGTGTCTCTCAGTCCCCTCTCCCTCTCTCAGGGAGATATATGTACACTGACTGGTGTCTCTCAGTCCTCTCTCTCTCTCTCTCAGGGAGATACCTGTACACTGACTGGTGTCTCTCAGTCCTCTCTCTCTCTCTCTCTCTCTCTCTCTCAGGGAGATATCTGTCCACTGACTGGTGTCTCCCAGTCCTCTCTCCCTCTCTCTCAGGGAGATATCTGTACACTGACTGGTGTCTCTCAGTCCTCTCTCTCTCTCTCTCAGGGAGATACCTGTGCACTGACTGGTGTCTCTCAGTCCCCTCTCTCTCTCTCAGGGAGATATCTGTACACTGACTGGTGTCTCTCAGTCCTCTCTCTCTCTCTCAGGGTGATATCTGTACACTGACTGGTGTCTCTCAGTCCCCTCTCTCTCACTCAGGGAGATATCTGTACACTGACTGGTGTCACTCAGTCCTCTCTCTCTCTCTCTCAGGGAGATATCTGTACACTGACTGGTGTCTCTCAGTCCTCTCTCTCTCTCTCTCAGGGAGATATCTGTACACTGACTGGTGTCTCTCAGTTCTCTCTCTCTCTCTCTCAGGGAGATATCTGTACACTGACTGGTGTCTCTCAGTCCTCTCTCTCTCTCTCTCTCTCAGGGAGATATCTGTACACTGACTGGTGTCTCTCAGTCCTCTCTCTCTCTCAGGGAGATATCTGTACACTGACTGGTGTCTCTCAGTCCCCTCTCTCTCTCTCTCTCAGGGAGATATCTGTATACTGACTGGTGTCTCTCAGTCCTCTCTCTCTCTCTCAGGGAGATATCTGTACACTGACTGGTGTCTCTCAGTCCTCTCTCTCTCTCAGGGAGATATCTGTACACTGACTGGTGTCTCTCAGTCCCCTCTCTCTCTCAGGGAGATACCTGTACACTGACTGGTGTCTCTCAGTCCCCTCTCTCTCACTCAGGGAGATATCTGTACACTGACTGGTGTCTCTCAGTCCTCTCTCTCTCTCTCAGGGAGATATCTGTACACTGACTGGTGTCTCTCAGTCCTCTCTCTCTCTCAGGGAGATATCTGTACACTGACTGGTGTCTCTCAGTCCTCTCTCTCTCTCTCAGGGAGATATCTGTACACTGACTGGTGTCTCTCAGTCCTCTCTCTCTCTCAGGGAGATATCTGTACACTGACTGGTGTCTCTCAGTCCCCTCTCTCTCTCTCAGGGAGATATCTGTACACTGACTGGTGTCTCTCAGTCCTCTCCCTCTCTCTCAGGGAGATATCTGTACACTGACTGGTGTCTCTCAGTCCCCTTTCTCTCTCTCTCAGGGAGATATCTGTACACTGACTGGTGTCTCTCAGTCCTCTCCCTCTCTCTCAGGGAGATATCTGTACACTGACTGGTGTCTCTCAGTCCCCTTTCTCTCTCTCTCAGGGAGATATCTGTACACTGACTGGTGTCTCTCAGCCCTCTCTCTCTCTCAGGGAGATATCTGTACACAGACTGGTGTCTCTCAGTCCCCTCTCTCTCTCTCAGGGAGATATCTGTTCACTGACTGGTGTCTCTCAGTCCTCTCTCTCTCTCAGGGAGATATCTGTACACTGACTGGTGTCTCTCAGTCCCCTCTCTCTCTCTCAGGGAGATCTCTGTACACTGACTGGTGTCTCTCAGTCCCCCCTCTCTCTCTCTCAGGGAGATATCTGTACACTGACTGGTGTCTCTCAGTCCCCTCTCCCTCTCTCTCTCTCTCAGGGAGATATCTGTACACTGACTGGTGTCTCTCAGTCCCCCTCTCTCTCTCAGGGAGATAGCTGTACACTGACTGGTGTCTCTCAGTCCCCTTTCTCTCTCTCTCAGGGAGATATCTGTACACTGACTGGTGTCTCTCAGTCCTCTCTCTCTCTCTCAGGGAGATATCTGTACACAGACTGGTGTCTCTCAGTCCCCTCTCTCTCTCTCAGGGAGATATCTGTTCACTGACTGGTGTCTCTCAGTCCTCTCTCTCTCTCTCAGGGAGATATCTGTGCACTGTCTGGTGTCTCTCAGTCCCCTCTCTCTCTCAGGGAGATATCTGTACACTGACTGGTGTCTCTCAGTCCCCTCTCTCTCTCTCAGGGAGATATCTGTACACTGACTGGTGTCTCTCAGTCCCCTCTCTCTCTCAGGGAGATATCTGTACACTGACTGGTGTCTCTCAGTCCTCTCTCTCTCTCAGGGAGATATCTGTACACTGACTGGTGTCTCTCAGTCCCCCCTCTCTCTCAGGGAGATATCTGTACACTGACTGGTGTCTCTCAGTCCCCTCTCTCTCTCAGGGAGATATCTGGACACTGACTGGTGTCTCTCAGTCCCCTCTCTCTCTCAGGGAGATATCTGTACACTGACTGGTGTCTCTCAGTCCCCTCTCTCTCTCTCTCTCAGGGAGATATCTGTACACTGACTGGTGTCTCTCAGTCCCCTCTCTCTCTCTCTCAGGGAGATATCTGTACACTGACTGGTGTGTCTCAGTCCCCTCTCTCTCAGGGAGATATCTGTGCACTGACTGGTGTCTCTCAGTCCCCTCTCTCTCTCTCTCTCAGGGAGATATCTGTACACTGACTGGTGTCTCTCAGTCCCCTCTCTCTCTCTCAGGGAGATATCTGTACACTGACTGGTGTCTCTCAGTCCTCTCTCTCTCTCTCTCTCAGGGAGATATCTGTACACTGACTGGTGTCTCTCAGTCCCCTCTCTCTCTCAGGGAGATATCTGTACACTGACTGGTGTCTCTCAGTCCCCTCTCTCTCTCTCAGGGAGATATCTGTACACTGACTGGTGTCTCTCAGTCCCCTCTCTCTCTCTCAGGGAGATATCTGTACCCTGACTGGTGTCTCTCAGTCCCCCCCCTCTCTCTCTCAGGGAGATATCTGTACCCTGACTGGTGTCTCTCAGTCCCCTCTCTCTCTCTCAGGGAGATATCTGTACACTGACTGGTGTCTCTCAGTCCCCTCACTCTCTCTCTCTCAGGGAGATATCTGTACACTGACTGGTGTCTCTCAGTCCCCTCTCTCTCTCTCTCTCAGGGAGATATCTGTACACTGACTGGTGTCTCTCAGTCCTCTCTCTCTCTCTTAGGGAGATATCTGTACACTGACTGGTGTCTCTGAGTCTCTCTCCTGCACCCAACTCGATTCCGACAGAGCCGCGAGATTGAGGTAACCTTTCTTACTGAGGAGAACTTGCAGGAGATAGAAGATGACTCCGTACACGCCGTTGGGCTGATTTAACACGCTATCATGTCCGAAGATCCCTCCTAGGAGTCCGAATCCTCGGCCCCACCTGGAACAGAGAGAGCCATGATGCAAAATTGGGTCGAGCAATTGTAGATTATAGCAAGTATGTCTCTGGTTGCTAACTATTGTTGCCAAACTGGGTGAAGTAATTGTAGATTGGGGAGGTAAGAAGTTAAAATTTGGTGTCTGTAAAATTGCAAAATGCTACGGGGGGGGGAGAGCATCGCGTGGTCCCTTCAAAAGGTGGTGTTTTCTCTGTGCTTAGAGGTTTAAAATGCAAGTACACAGAGAACCCAAACTGAAACATTCGTATCGAAGGCCGAACGGCAGGGTTACCAAGACAACAGGCTTCTGAATTTAGCCAATCAATTTGAATCAGGCACTTAGATACCAAGAACCTATTAAATTTAAACCTGATGGATTTGAGAACCGAGGACCAATCCTATTGTGGAAAATATTGATATGTCATCACAGGTATAGAAGAGGGACAGTGGGACAAAAAGGAGAGAGCGACTGCCCCCTCCTCGAGATAATTACACCCGAGCTGTGACTGTAACACTACATTCTGCACTCTCGTTTCCTTCTCTATGAACGGTATGCTTTGTCTGTATAGCGCGCAAGGAACAATACTTTTCACCGTATCCCAATACACGTGACAATAATAAATCAAATCAAATCAAATCAACTCACAGCTCTCAACAGGTTTATTTGTATGCCCTGTCTGAGAGCAGATTTCCACTCCATCTGACGAAGGAGCAGCGCTCCGAAAGCTAATGGCATTTGCTACCAAATAAACCTGGTGGACTTTAACCTGGTGTTGTGAAAACTCTTACTGTGTTTACCCCAGTCCAACGCTGGCATCTCCACATCATCACTGACAGGGGCCAGGGACACGGCTGTCCCAGCAGCAGCAGTGCTGGAAGATCGTACAGGCGGGAGGTGGGGGGGGGTTGGGGGGGGGGGGGGGGCGGGGGAGACATTAGGGAAACGCTGGCCTCACTCCGGTAGCATCCCGCCCAATACAAGAACACAGGCGAACAGGAAAGATGCTCTGTCTCCCCAATCCGTCATGCCTTTGCCCTCTGTGCAAACACCACCCGCCAATTAGAGCACAGTTACAGCCCCAGAGGCCATTCAGCCTGTGCCGGTCCTTTCCTACCCCCTCGGCTGACGTACCCACTCCCTCCGCGACTCCCTCTGTGTCTCCCCCACACTCTGGGACAGCGCCGTTCCAGATCCTAACCCCTCGCTGTGTGAATCTGCCTCCCCCACACTCTGGGACAGCGCCGTTCCAGATCCTAACCCCTCGCTGTGTGAATCTGCCTCCCCCACACTCTGGGACAGCGCCGTTCCAGATCCTAACCCCTCGCTGTGTGAATCTGCCTCCCCCACACTCTGGGACAGCGTCGTTCCAGATCCTAACCACTCGCTGTGTGAATCCGCCTCCCCCACACTCTGGGACAACGCCGTTCCAGATCCTAACCTCTCGCTGTGTGAATCTGCCTCCCCCACACTCTGGGACAGCGCCGTTCCAGATCCTAACCACTCGCTGTGTGAATCTACCTCCCCCACACTCTGGGACAGCGTCGTTCCAGATCCTAACCACTCGCTGTGTGAATCTGCCTCCCCCACACTCTGGGGCAGCGCCGTTCCAGATCCTAACCACTCGCTGTGTGAATCTGCCACCCCCACACTCTGGGACAGCGCCGTTCCAGATCCTAACCACTCGCTGTGTGAATCTGCCTCCCCCACACTCTGGGATGGCGCCGTTCCAGATCCTAACCACTCACTGTGTGAATCTGCCCACCCCCACACTCTGGGGCAGCGCCGTTCCAGATCCTAACCACTCACTGTGTGAATCTGCCCACCCCCACACTCTGGGACAGCGCCGTTCCAGATCCTAACCCCTCGCTGTGTGAATCTGCCTCCCCCGCACTCTGGGGCAGCGCCGTTCCAGATCCTCACCACTCGCTGTGTGAATCTGCCTCCCCCACACTGTTGGGGGGGGAGGGTCAATGCTGAGGGAGCGCCGCACTGTTGGAGGGTCAGTGCGGAGGGTCCTGGAGTTTGCGTCATGGGCTGTGGATCCACTTGGGGGGTGGTGAAAGGCTATATATAAATGAAATCAGATTTTTGTGATAAATCAGATTTTGGAAGGTGAAATTTAAAAAAATAAAAGTAGAATTGTTTTGGGTATAAACTGAGTCATTTGTTTTTGATTGCCGACAAATTTAACGAAAAAAATAACATTTTGGGTTAAAATAGGACATCTTTAGCGCCTGTTTAGCGCACAGGAGTGGTGGAAGGGGGCGGGACTTGTCCAGGCTTTCGCCCTGCATGCTGATTGGGCGGGATGGACATTGACAGGCAGCCGCCTCGCCCAATCGCGCGCGGCAGGCGGCGGTGACGGGTTGGGCCCTGCGGGGAGGTTGGCCAATGGGAGCGCGGGATTGGCCTTGACTGACGGGCGGGCAGTCCAATGGGATGTGCGCGACGGAGGGGGGGGCGGGCCCCCGACACGGCGCTGAGAGCCGATTGGACGGGGAGGTGGGTTACAGTGGCTGATGGGCGGGCCGGCCGTCCAATGGGGGCGCCGAGATGTCCCCCCGCGTGAGGGGCGGGTGGACATGACGTGTGTGGGCGGGTCGCCGGCGCTTGACCAATAGGACACTGGGGATGGAGCGAACAATGGGTAACAGGCAGGCGGGTCAGCCAATAGGGGAACGGGTATCCGGGGCCGCGTGGCAGACGCCGCCCAGTAGGATAGGAGGGCGGGACATAGACAATGATTGACGGACCGGCCGGCCAATCGAAGAGAGGAGGCGGCAGGCTGCGTGGCGGGGATGAACCAATAGAGAGCAGGGGGGGGGCGGGACAGGGGCTTGAGTGGCGGCTGGGGGAACCAATAGGAGAGCTGGGCGGGCAAAACAGGGGCAGCCAATGGGAAGGGACCGGCGAGAGGGCGGGACCAGAGAGGTCTGAGTGGCAGCGGCGGGGGCCAATCGGATCGCGGGGGCTCGGCGCGGCGGCCAATGGGAAGGCAGGGGGCGGGAGCAGGGCAGTTGATGGACAGGCGGGCGGTCCAATGGGAGCGGGGCAGGGGGGCGGGACCCCCCATGAGGAGGAGGAGGAGGAGGCGGCGCCATGGCCGCTTTCTCACCGGGAGGTGAAGACTTTGGAGCAGCTGACGGACTCGCTGATGTCGCACATGGCGCGGTAGGTCGCGTCCCGCTCCTTGGAGCTCTCGACGTGGAAGGCGTAGAGCGAGAGCGCCAGGCCCAGGCCGCAGGCCAGCCAGCGGGCCCGGCTCTCCCAGCTCGGCGCCGCTGCCGCCGCCGCCATCTTGCTGAAGGGCGTCCCGCGAACCAGGCTGGAGGCGGCGCCGTGACGTCACCGCGCAGCCGGCCCCAATGATGCCACAGGACAGCCGGCGACACGTCACCAGCAAGACGTTGCGTGCCCTCGCAAAGCCCCCTGGGAGTTGTAGTTCCCTCCCCATCAGGACAAACACAAGAATACCAAATTTCAAAGGGTCACATTTTACTCTACAGGAGAAGAGGGGTGCCGATTGTGTCGGCAAATTGACTCGAAACGCCCATGCCGCACATCGAAGGAGTGCAGGGGAGGTTCACCGGACTGATCGCTGGGATGGCAGGAATTTCGCACACTGGGTGGGTGTTTCCGGGAGGTGGGTTCGGTCCTTGGACACGGGATCGCTATTATCCCGTTCACATTTTTGTGGTATTTCACATACCGGCACTTAACCCGGGTCTCCAGAACATTTGCTGAGTTTCTGGATTAATCGTCTGGCGATAATACCACTTGGCCATCACCTCCCCTTCTGCTCCCTCTCCTTCCTACCTCTATACTCTATGAACGGTATGCTTTGTCTGTACAGCGCTCAAGAAACGATACTTTTCACTGCATCCCAATACACGTGACAATAATAAATCAAATCAAATATTAAAGGGGAAGGCGATGTCCTTCCCCTTTAATATTTGATTTGATTTATTATTGTATTGATTTTATTATTATTGATTTGATGTATTATTGCTAAACTATTAATTCAGAAACTGAGCTAATGTTCTGGGGAGCCCGGGTTCGAATCCCGCAGATGGTGGAATTTTAATTCAATAAAAAGTATCTGGAATTAAGAATCTACTGATGACCCATTGTCGGAAAAACCCATCTGGTTCCCTTCAGGGAAGGAAATCTGCCGTCCTTACCCCGGACTGGCCTACATGTGACTCCAGAGCCACAGCCAATGGGGGTGACTCTCAACTGACCTCCAAGGGGCAACTAGGGATGGGCAATAAATGCTGGGCCCAGCCAGTGTCCCACAGATGAATAAAAAACACTTAAGTTGATCTTTCTCTGCACCCGAGCTGTGACTGTGACACTACATTCTGCACCCTCTCCTTTCCTTCTCCCATCTGTACTCTATGAACGGTATGCTTTGTCTGTACAGCGCACGAGAAACAATACTTTTCACTGCATCCCAATACACGTGACAATAATAAATCAAATCCTTTTCCTTCTCCCCTCTGTTCTCTATGAACGGTATGCTTTGTCTGTATAGCGCGCAAGAAACAATACTTTTCACTCTATCCCAATACACGTGACAATAATAAATCAAATCCTTTTCCTTCTCCCCTCTGTTCTCTATGAACGGTATGCTTTGTCTGTATAGCGCGCAAGAAACAATACTTTTCACTCTATCCCAATACATGTGACAATAATAAATCTGAAGCTGTGCAGACAAGTGGCTGACTATATTCAGGAAGGATATGGATCGACTTCAGATTGAGATGAGGAGGAATTTCCTCTCGGGGGGGGGGGGGCGGGGGTTGTGTGTCTCTGGAACTCCTTGCCAGAGAGCTGTGGGGACAGAGTTCTTGTGTATATTGAAGGCTGAGATAGATATTTGACAGAGAATCAAGGGTGGCGCGGCAGCACAGCGGGTCAGCGCTGCTGCCTCACAGCGCCAGGGACCCGGGTTCGATTCCCGGCTCGGGTCACTGTCTGTGTGGAGTCTGCACGTTCTCCCCGTGTCTGCGTGGGTTTCCTCCGGGTGCTCCGGTTTCCTCCCACAGTCTGAAAGACGTGCTGGTTAGGGTGGATTGGCCGTGCTAAATTCTCCCTCAGTGTGACCCGAACAGGCACCAGGCATTCTGGGGGTTGTAGTTCCTCTGGTGGCCACCAGCAGGCAAGAAGGTGGCTGGAGAACTACAATTCCCAGAATGCACCGTTCTGGAGAACTGCAATTCCCAGAATGCACCATTTCTCTCCCGGGGAGAGTCAGTGCCCATGCCCCCAACGGAGACTGCCATTGGTCAGGTTGGCCAGCGCCAATAATCACAGGGTAAAAGAGGTGTGAATGGTCTCCAATCAGGGCAAGAGAACTTGGCGATCGAGAATCCCCACGTGTCGAAGGAGGCCATTTGGCCCATCGAGTCTGCACCGACCACAATCCCACCCACGCCCTATCCCCGCAACCCTATTCCCCCGCCTTCTCATCCCCCTGACACTAAGGGACAATTTGGCATGGCCAATCCACCTAACCAGCACATCTTTGGACACTAAGGGACAATTTAGCATGGCCAATCCACCTAACCTACACATCTTTGGACACTAAGGGACAATTTAGCATGGCCAATCCACCTAACCTACACATCTTTGGACACTAAGGGATAATTTAGCATAGCCAATCCACTTAACCTACACATCTTTGGACACTAAGGGACAATTTAGCATGGCCAATCCACCTAACCTGCACATCTTTGGACACTAAGGGACAATTTAGCATGGCCAATCCACCTAACCTGCACATCTTTGGACACTAAGGGACAATTTAGCATGGCCAATCCACCTAACCTACACATCTTTGGACACTAAGGGATAATTTAGCATAGCCAATCCACTTAACCTACACATCTTTGGACACTAAGGGACAATTTAGCATGGCCAATCCACCTAACCTGCACATCTTTGGACACTAAGGGACAATTTAGCATGGCCAATCCACCTAACCTGCACATCTTTGGACACTAAGGGACAATTTAGCATGGCCAATCCACCTAACCTACACATCTTTGGACACTAAGGGATAATTTAGCATAGCCAATCCACTTAACCTACACATCTTTGGACACTAAGGGACAATTTAGCATGGCCAATCCACCTAACCTGCACATCTTTGGACACTAAGGGACAATTTAGCATGGCCAATCCACCTAACCTGCACATCTTTGGATACTAAGGGGCAACTTAGCATGGCCAATCCCCCTAACCTACACATCTTTGGACACTAAGGGATAATTTAGCATAGCCAATCCACTTAACCTACACATCTTTGGACACTAAGGGACAATTTAGCATGGCCAATCCACCTAACCTGCACATCTTTGGACACTAAGGGACAATTTAGCATGGCCAATCCCCCTAACCTACACATCTTTGGACACTAAGGGACAATTTAGCATGGCCAATCCACCCTAACCTGCACATCTTTGGACACTAAGGGGCACCTTAGCATGGCCAATCCCCCTAACCGACACATCTTTGGAGTGTGGGAGGAAACCGGAGCACCCGGAGGAAACCCACGCAGACACGGGGAGAATGTGCAAACTCCACACAGATAGTGACCCAAGCCGGGAATCGAATCCAGGTCCCTGGAGCTGTGAGGCAGCGGTGCTAACCCACTGTGCCACCGATATATTATTATATTAATAATATTATTACTATATTACCCCTCAATATTCAGGATCTAATCCTTGCCCTCTTGCAATCAGGTCTCTGGAATGGCCACCTGATTATTCACAGGTTCATAAGATATTGGAATAGAACAAGGCCATTCTGTCCCTCGATTCCGCTCCACCATCAATCCATCGCCCGTGACGCCCTGGGCTGTTTACATAGGACTAAGGGACTGGCCATTCGGCCCCTCACTAGTGGGCTATCAGCAATGGCGCAGCGAGTAAGTGATGGGCACATTAAGGGGTCGCACAGACAGAAAGTGGGAAAGACGGATTTATTTAATTAATTACTGATTATCTGTATATATTTATAAGATATCGGAGCTGAATGAGACCATTCGGCCCATCGAGTTCACACCGCCATGGCTGATATCCCCCTCATCCCCATTTTCCTGCCTTCTCCCCATAACCCTGCAGCCCCATTCCCAATTAAAAATCTGTCCAACTCCTCCTGAGATGCACCCTCTGTCCCAGCATCCACCGTGCTTTGGGGCAGCGAATTCCACAGATTCACCACCCCTTTGGGAGGAGGCGTTTCTCCCAAACTCTGTTTTAAATTTGCTGCCCCTTATCCCGAGACCGCTCCGTCCTGGAATGTCCCACAAGAGGAAGCATCCGCTCCACGTCTACTTTATCCACACCTTTCACCATCTTGTCTCCCTCAATTCGATCTCCCCTCATTCTTCTCAATTCCAGAGAGTCTCGGCCTAAACTGTTCAATCTCTCCTCACACGACAGACCCCTCATTGAGTTTAGGAGTCGGGAGATAATGCTGCAGCTTTATAGGACCCTGGTTAGACCCCACTTGGAGTACTGCGCGCAGTTCTGGTCACCTCATTACAGGAAAGATGTTGAAGCCATTGAAAGGGTGCAGAGGAGATTTACAAGGATGTTGCCTGGATTGGGGGGCATGCCTTATGAGGATAGGTTGAGGGAGCTTGGTCTCTTCTCCCTGGAGAGACGAAGGATGAGAGGTGACCTGATAGAGGTTTACAAGATGTTGAGAGGTCTGGATAGGGTAGACTCTCAGAGGCTATTTCCAAGGGCTGAAATGGTTGCTACGAGAGGACACAGGTTTAAGGTGCTGGGGGGTAGGTACAGAGGAGATGTCAGGGGTAAGTTTTTCACTCAGAGGGTGGTGGGTGAGTGGAATCGGCTGACGTCGGTGGTGGTGGAGGCAAACTCGTTGGGGTCTTTTAAGAGACTTCTGGATGAGTACATGGGATTTAATGGGATTGAGGGCTATAGATAGGCCTAGAGGTGGGGATGTGATCGGCGCAACTTGTGGGCCGAAGGGCCTGTTTGTGCTGTGGCTTTCTATGTTCTATGTTCATCTCTGGAATCAATCTCGTGAACCTCCTCTGAACTGCCTCCAACACGGGGGACCAAAACTGTGCAAATACTCCAGGTGCGGCCTCCCCAATGCCTTGTATAGTTGCAACAACACTTCCTTCCCTTTATATTCTATCCCTTTAGCTATAAATGCCAGTGTCCCGCTCGCTGTATTTATGATCTGCATTCTGTTCTGTTAGTTCCGTAATTGGCTACTGGGGTGGGCACAGTAAGAATTCTCACAACACCGGGTTAAAGTCCAACGGGTTTATTTGGGATCACGAGCTTGCGGAGCGCTGCTCCTTCGTCAGGTGAGTTGGGTTTCACAAACACGGCGTATAGAGGCCAAGACACAATTGCAGGATCATGGTTGGAGTGCGAATCTTTACAGGTAATCCAAGTCTTGACGGGTACAGACAGTGCGAGTGGAGAGAGGGATAATCTCAGGTTAAAGAGATGCGGATCGTCTCCAGACAGGACAGTTGGTGAGATTTTTGCAAAACCCAGGCCAAATGGTGGGAGGGGGTTACAGATAGTGTGACATGAACCCAAGATCCCGGTTGAGGCCGTCCTGGGTGTACGGAACTTGGCTATCAGTCTCTGCTCGGCTGATCCCAGCGTGGTCTCCCCTGTAATGGGAGAGACCCAACGTAGACTGGGCCATCGCTTTGCCGAGAATCTCCGGTCTCTGTGCAATCCGGACCCTGACCTTCCGGCTGATTGCCATTTTAACACACGATCCTGCCCACACGTCTTTCCTTGGCCTGCTGCAATGTTCCAGTGAAGCTCAACGCAAACTGGAGGGACCGCATCTCATCTTCCGGCACTTTACATCCTTCCGCGCCCAACATCAAACTCAACAACTTCAGATAATTGGCTCTACCCCACCTCCACCCCTCTGTTTTCATTCTATCCTATTTTTAATCGTTCTCAACCTTTTATTTCTTTATTGGCTTTGTTCCGTTTTCTTCCCTCGCCAGCTTTTCCCCGATTTCATCCCCCTTTCCTTACCTTTTCTCCCCCTTTCCACAATTTTACCTCTCTCCCTCCACATTTTCATCCGTCTCAGTTTACCCTCGAAGTTCTCTGTCGCTTGGCCATTCGCACCCTCTATCCTTTATTTACCAGGATGTTGCCCTAGTACGGAGGGTATTGGCGATGAGGAGAGGTTGGAGAAACTTGGTTTGTTCTCACTGGAGCGACGGAGGTTGAGGGGAGACCTGATAGAAGTCTACAAGATTATGAGGGACAGAGTGGATAGTCAGAAGCTTTTTCCCCCAGAGTGGAAGAGTCAATTACTCGGGAACACAGGGTTGAGGTGCGAGGGGCAAGGTTTAGAGGAGAGGTGAGGGGTAAGTTTTTTTACGCAGAGGGTGGTGAATATCTGGAATCCGCTGCCCGGGGAGGTGGTGGGAGCAGGTACGATAGCGGGAGCAGGTACGATAGCGGGAGCAGGTACGATAGCGGGAGCAGGTACGATAGCGGGAGCAGGTACGATAGCGGGAGCAGGTACGATAGCGGGAGCAGGTACGATAGCGGGAGCAGGTACGATAGCGGGAGCAGGTACGATAGCGGGAGCAGGTACGATAGCTGGAGCAGGTACGATAGCGGCATTTAAGGGGCAACTGTATGGATACGTGATTAGGATGGGAATGGAAGGATACGGACTCTAAGTGTATACGGTGTTAGTTGAGGCAGGCATCATGATCGGCACAGGCTTGGAGGGCCGAAGGGCCTCTTCCTGTGCTGTACTGCTCTTTGTACTTTATTCTCGCTGCCATTAGCAGCCTTTCCCCCTTGTTTTAGTGGCTATGACTCATCCTTCATTCCCTCACCCAACAGGATAAACTTCTCCCACTTTTAGCTTTGACAAAGGCCCATCCGGACTCGAAACCTCAGCTCTTTTCACCGCTTCCAGGTGCTGCCAGACCGGCTGAGATTTTCCAGTCTTTTCTCGCTTGCCTTGCGTCATCATGCCGCCTTGGGGAACACTTACCCAAAGATTGGAGGCTAAATGCCCTCGACTGCTGAAGTGTTCCCCAACTGCAAGTGCGAGTGTGGTGAGAGGGATAATCTCAGGTTAAAGAGGTGCGGATTGTCTCAAGACAGGACGGTTAGTAGGATTTTGCAAGCCCAGGCAAGTCGTGGGGGTTACAGATAGTGTGACATGAATCCAAGATCCCGGCTGAGGCCGACCTCATGTGCGCGGAACTTGGCTATCAGTCTCTGCTCAGCGATTCCACCTAGTCATCGACTGCGCCGAATGTGGTTTCCTCTATAAATCGGATACACCAAGCATAGCGGCCCGGTGGCACAGCGGGTTAGCACTGCTGCCTCACAGCGCCAGGGACCCGGGTTCAATTCCCGGCTCGGGTCACCGTCTGTGCGGAGTCTGCACGTTCTCCCCCGTGCTTCCTCCGGGTGCTCCGGTTTCCTCACGCAGTCCAAAGATGTGCAGGTTAGGTGGATTGGCCATGCTAAATTGTCCCTTAGTGTCCAAAGATGTGCAGGTTAGGGTGGATTGGCCATGCTAAATTGTCCCTTAGTGTCCAAAGATGTGTAGGTTAGGTGGATTGGCCATGCTAAATTGTCCCTTAGTGTCCAAAGATGTGTAGGTTAGGTGGATTGGCCATGCTAAATTGTCCCTTAGTGTCCAAAGATGTGTAGGTTAGGGTGGATTGGCCATGCTAAATTGTCCCTTAGTGTCCAAAGATGTGCAGGTTAGGTGGATTGGCCATGCTAAATTGTCCCTTAGTGTCCAAAGATGTGTAGGTTAGGTGGATTGGCCATGCTAAATTGCCCCTTAGTGTCCAAAGATGTGTAGGTTAGGTGGATTGGCTATGCTAAATTGTCCCTGAGTGTCCAAAGATGTGTAGGTTAGGTGGATTGGCCGTGCTAAATTGTCCCTTAGTGTCCAAAGGTGTGTAGGTTAGGGTGGATTGGCCATGCCAAATTGCCCCTTAGTGTCCAAAGATGTGAAGGTTAGGTGGATTGGCCATGCTAAATTGTCCCTTAGTGTCCAAAGATGTGCAGGTTAGGTGGATTGGCCATGCTAAATTGTCCCTTAGTGTCCAAAGCTGTGTAGGTTAGGTGGATCTATGATTCTACCACACCTGCCTGGCGATTGTCACGTGGCGTCCGTTCCTCCGTTGCCGTAGCGCCTGTACGATCTCGATGATGTACCGGGCCTCGGGACATCCTCCCCTGCAGCAAAACCGAGGCGGCGTCCTTGGCCCGTCTCAGCACGCGATTGGTCGATGCTGCTGGCCTATGGGGTCACAAAGCATGACACCGCCCCTTTCTGCCCCTCCCCATTGCCAGCTCATTTACATAACAGATGGAGCGCCGTCCACCATTCACCAGCCTGCACAGCTCTCGGCATCCGATTGGTTACATCACCTGTCCATCAGAACCCCTAACCCCGGTCCGTCCGGGCACGGACCCCAACATTGGTTCCCCGCTGGCAGCTCATTTACACAACACCGAGCGACTGGTCAGCTGCACCCCATCCTCGGCATCCGATTGACGAGCCAGGTCATCAGCCAATCATTGGAAGGGGCAATGGGGTGACCGGTCTGCAATCCTCTCCAACAACAATTCAATCCCCTCTGCGGGAGACTCCATTGTCACCCTGCCTCCCCGACACTCTGGGGCAGCGCCGTTCCAGATCCTAACCACTCGCTGTGTGAATCTGCCTCCCCCACACTCTGGGGCAGCGCCGTTCCAGATCCCAACCACTCGCTGTGTGAATCTGCCTCCCCCACACTCTGGGGCAGCGCCGTTCCAGATCCTAACCCCTCGCTGTGTGAATCTGCCTCCCCCACACTCTGGGGCAGCGCCGTTCCAGATCCTAACCACTCGCTGTGTGAATCTGTCTCCCCCACACTCTTGGGCAGCGCCGTTCCAGATCCTAACCACTCGCTGTGTGAATCTGCCTCCCCCACACTCTGGGGCAGCGCCGTTCCAGATCCTAACCACTCGCTGTGTGAATCTGCCTCCCCCACACTCTGGGGCAGCGCCGTTCCAGATCCTAACCACTCGCTGTGTGAATCTGCTTCCCCCACACTCTGGGACAGCGCCGTTCCAGATCCTAACCACTCGCTGTGTGAATCTGCCTCCCCCACACTCTGGGACAGCACCGTTCCAGATCCTAACCACTCGCTGTGTGAATCTGCCTCCCCCCACACTCTGGGACAGCACCGTTCCAGATCCTAACCACTCGCTGTGTGAATCTGCCTCCCCCACACTCTGGGGCAGCGCCGTTCCAGATCCTAACCCCTCGCTGTGTGAATCTGCCTCCCCCACACTCTGGGACAGCGCCGTTCCAGATCCTAACCCCTCGCTGTGTGAATCTGTCTCCCCCACACTCTGGGGCAGCGCCGTTCCAGATCCTAACCACTCGCTGTGTGAATCTGCCTCCCCCCACACTCTGGGGCAGCGCCGTTCCAGATCCTAACCCCTCGCTGTGTGAATCTGCCTCCCCCACACTCTGGGACAGCGCCGTTCCAGATCCTAACCCCTCGCTGTGTGAATCTGTCTCCCCCACACTCTGGGGCAGCGCCGTTCCAGATCCTAACCACTCGCTGTGTGAATCTGCCTCCCCCCACACTCTGGGGCAGCGCCGTTCCAGATCCTAACCACTTGCTGTGTGAATCTGTCTCCCCGACACTCTGGGGCAGCGCCGTTCCAGATCCTAACCACTCGCTGGGTGAATCTGTCTCCCCCACACTCTGGGGCAGCGCCGTTCCAGATCCTAACCCCTCGCTGTGTGAATCTGCCTCCCCCACACTCTGGGACAGCGCCGTTCCAGATCCTAACCACTCGCTGTGTGAAATTGCCTCCCCCACACTCTGGGACAGCGCCGTTCCAGATCCTAACCACTCGCTGTGTGAATCTGCCTCCCCCACACTCTGGGGCAGCGCTGTTCCAGATCCTAACCACTCGCTGTGTGAATCTGCCTCCCCCACACTCTGGGACAGCGCCGTTCCAGATCCTAACCACTCGCTGTGTGAATCTGCCTCTCCCACACTCTGGGACAGCGCCGTTCCAGATCCTAACCACTCGCTGTGTGAATCTGCCTCCCCCACACTCTGGGACAGCGCCGTTCCAGATCCTAACCACTCGCTGTGTGAATCTGCCTCCCCCACACTCTGGGGCAGCGCTGTTCCAGATCCTAACCACTCGCTGTGTGAATCTGCCTCCCCCACACTCTGGGTCAGCGCCGTTCCAGATCCCAACCACTCGCTGTGTGAATCTGCCTCCCCCACACTCTGGGGCAGCGCTGTTCCAGATCCTAACCACTCGCTGTGTGAATCTGCCTCTCCCACACTCTGGGGCAGCGCCGTTCCAGATGCTAAACACTCGCTGTCTGAATCTGCCTCCGCCACACTCCGGGGCAGCGCCGTTCCAGATCCCAACCACTTGCTGTGGGAGGGTCAGTGCTGAGGGAGTGCCGCACTGTGGGAGGGTCAGTGCTGAGGGAGCGCCGCACTGTGGGAGGGTCAGTGCTGAGGGAGCACCGCACTGTGGAAGGGTCAGTGCTGAGGGAGTGCCGCACTGTGGGAGGGTCAGTGCTGAGGGAGCGCCGCACTGTGGGAGGGTCAGTGCTGAGGGAGCGCCGCACTGTGGGAGGGTCAGTGCTGAGGGAGCGCCGCACTGTGGAAGGGTCAGTGCTGAGGGAGCGCCGCACTGTGGAAGGGTCAGTGCTGAGGGAGCGCCGCACTGTGGAAGGGTCAGTGCTGAGGGAGCGCCGCACTGTGGGAGGGTCAGTGCTGAGGGAGCGCCGCACTGTGGGAGGGTCAGTGCTGAGGGAGCGCCGCACTGTGGGAGGGTCGGTGCTGAGGGAGCGCCGCACTGTGGAAGGGTCAGTGCTGAGGGAGCGCCGCACTGTGGGAGGGTCAGTGCTGAGGGAGCGCCGCACTGTGGGAGGGTCAGTGCTGAGGGAGCACCGCACTGTGGAAGGGTCAGTGCTGAGGGAGCGCCGCACTGTGGAAGGGTCAGTGCTGAGGGAGCTCTGTTTCCTTGACCGTGAATCACCTGGAGATCCCCCTGGAACACGTTCTAAAGAAGGACGAGACCCAGGCGAGGAGGTTGGTGGTGGCAGCTGTATTTATTTAATTCAGGCAGCATCGCAATGTAAAAACAGCAGAGAACCAACATTTGGGCACAACTCACGGCGCCCAACTGAATGGAAACAAAAACAATAAATTAAGAAAAAAATCTGTCACCAACATTTTAAATTCCTCCCTCCCAACTTTTCCCAAGTGCCTTGCCGCACCTTATCCAAACGACACGCTGTCTGGAAGGGTTTGGGGGGGGGGGGTGTGGAGGGAATTGGAAAGGAATGGCCCCTGGCTCACTCAAAATGGCCACCGCTTCATTCAAAATGCCCCCCCCCCCACCCCCACCGCGCGCTTGAGGTGATGAACACCCTTTCGACAAAGGAAAATGGAACCGAGACGGACATCCTCCCCGGCTCCACCTGAATAATATCTTGCTTATCAGCCTGAGAGATGGGAATCCACCTCCCCTCGTTGGGCTTCGACCTGTAACCGCTTCCCCCCCCGCCCCCAGGGACGTGATTTCCCGTGTACGGTTCAAAATGGCCACCAGATCTTGCTCAAAATGGCCGCCAATCCCGCACTCAAAATGGCCGCCAATCCCGCACTCAAAATGGCCGCCAATCCCGCACTCAAAATGGCCGCCAATCCCGCACTCAAAATGGCCGCCAATCCCGCACTCAAAATGGCCGCCAATCCCGCACTCAAAATGGCCGCCAATCCCGCACTCAAAATGGCCGCCAATCCCGCACTCAAAATGGCCGCCAATCCCGCACTCAAAATGGCCGCCAATCCCGCACTCAAAATGGCCGCCAATCCCGCACTCAAAATGGCCGCCAATCCCGCACTCAAAATGGCCACCAATACCCCACTGACAAGTGGCCACCAATCCTCTGCTCAAAATGGCCACTGACGCCCACTCAAAATGGCTACCGTGCCAGCTCAAATTGGCTGCCCCCCCCAACCTCAGTCCAATGTCTCCTCCTTATCCAGCTCGAGATGGGCAAGGGGGTGGGACTGAGGGAGTCGGGAGCTGGCTGGCGGGGAGGGGGTAGGGCGCGACTCCACCACTGAACCTTCCCCCCCCCCCCTCCCCCGCTGCCCACTGAACCCCAGTCTCGTTGCCAACTTTGCTCCCTCTCTCATGGGCAACTGGGTGGGGGGAGGGAGAGAGAAGAGGGAGACATTGGCGGTGGGTGGATGGGCAAGATAGGGAGGGTTGAAAGAGGTTGAGGCGGCAGGGCCTTGGGAAAGAGAGGGAACTGGGGGATGGAGGGAAAAGGAGGGAGAGAGAGAGAAAGAGACAGGGAGGGGGGGAGAGAGTGAGTGGGGGAGGGAGCGAGAAAGAGAGACGGGGAGGGAGCGAGATCGAGAGACGGGGAGGGGGGGGGAAGAGAGTGAGGGGGAGGGAGCGAGAGAGAGAGAGAGGCGGGGAGAGAGTGAGAGAGAGAGGCGGGGAGAGAGAGACGTGGAGAGGGGGAGAGAGAGACGTGGAGAGGGGGAGAGAGACGTGGAGAGGGGGAGAGAGAGACGTGGAGAGGGGGAGAGAGAGACGTGGAGAGGGGGAGAGAGAGACGTGGAGAGGGGGAGAGAGAGACGTGGAGAGGGGGAGAGAGAGACGTGGAGAGGGGGAGAGAGAGACGTGGAGAGGGGGAGAGAGAGACGTGGAGAGGGGGAGAGAGAGACGTGGAGAGGGGGAGAGAGAGACGTGGAGAGGGGGAGAGAGAGACGTGGAGAGGGGGAGAGAGAGACGTGGAGAGGGGGAGAGAGAGACGTGGGAGAGGGGGAGAGAGAGACGTGGAGAGGGGGAGAGAGAGACGTGGAGAGGGGGAGAGAGAGACGTGGAGAGGGGGAGAGAGAGACGTGGAGAGGGGGAGAGAGAGACGTGGAGAGGGGGAGAGAGAGACGTGGAGAGGGGGAGAGAGAGACGTGGAGAGGGGGAGAGAGAGACGTGGAGAGGGGGAGAGAGAGACGTGGAGAGGGGGAGAGAGAGACGTGGAGAGGGGGAGAGAGAGACGTGGAGAGGGGGAGAGAGAGACGTGGAGAGGGGGAGAGAGAGACGTGGAGAGGGGGAGAGAGAGACGTGGAGAGGGGGAGAGAGAGACGTGGAGAGGGGAGAGAGAGACGTGGAGAGGGGGAGAGAGAGACGTGGAGAGGGGGAGAGAGAGACGTGGAGAGGGGGAGAGAGAGACGTGGAGAGGGGGAGAGAGAGACGTGGAGAGGGGGAGAGAGAGACGTGGAGAGGGGGAGAGAGAGACGTGGAGAGGGGGAGAGAGAGACGTGGAGAGGGGGAGAGAGAGACGTGGAGAGGGGGAGAGAGAGACGTGGAGAGGGGGAGAGAGAGACGTGGAGAGGGGGAGAGAGAGACGTGGAGAGGGGGAGAGAGAGACGTGGAGAGGGGGAGAGAGAGACGTGGAGAGGGGGGGAGAGAGAGACGTGGAGAGGGGGAGAGAGAGACGTGGAGAGGGGGAGAGAGAGACGTGGAGAGGGGGAGAGAGAGACGTGGAGAGGGGGAGAGAGAGACGTGGAGAGGGGGAGAGAGAGACGTGGAGAGGGGGAGAGAGAGACGTGGAGAGGGGGAGAGAGAGACGTGGAGAGGGGGAGAGAGAGACGTGGAGAGGGGGAGAGAGAGACGTGGAGAGGGGGAGAGAGAGACGTGGAGAGGGGGAGAGAGAGACGTGGAGAGGGGGAGAGAGAGACGTGGAGAGGGGGAGAGAGAGACGTGGAGAGGGGGAGAGAGAGACGTGGAGAGGGGGAGAGAGAGACGTGGAGAGGGGGGGAGAGAGAGACGTGGAGAGGGGGAGAGAGAGACGTGGAGAGGGGGAGAGAGAGACGTGGAGAGGGGAGAGAGAGACGTGGAGAGGGGGAGAGAGAGACGTGGAGAGGGGGCTGGTACTCATTATCCAATGCTGGGTAGGAGAAACATCCCTGGGTGACGGGGAGGGGGGGGGGGGTGGGAGACTCGTCCCTGGGTGACGGGGGCGGGTGGGAGACACGTCCCTGGGTGATATGGGCGGGGAGGGGGGCGGGTGGGAGACACGTCCCTGGGTGATATGGGCGGGGAGGGGGCGGGTGGGAGACACGTCCCTCGGTGACGGGGGGGGTGGGTGGGAAACCCCGGGGGCCCATCAGCTGATGTAGATACGATGGAAATCATTGGCCCCGAAGGCGGCGTTGCACTTTGGACACTTGCGCTGCCGCGTGTCGTAGCGGGTCTTGACGCACTCGAAGCAGAAGACATGGAAACACTTTGTCAGGACGGCATCCTTCTTCCTGGTGTTACAACACGGGCATGTTAGCTTGGCCTGTGTGCGGAGAGAGAGAGAGGGGAGAGCGGGTCAGCTGGAGTGGAGCAGGCCTCAGATACCCCCGCCGACGGGATTCGGACCCTCGCAACCCGCCGGGATGCGGACCCCCCCCGCCCACCAGAACTCGGAACCCACCTTGTACTCCTTGATCTCCTCCATGAGGATCTCGTCAGCATCGGAAAACACCTCCACCTTCTTCTGCTTCTCCAACTTCCGTCGCAGCCTGGAAAGGTCCTCCTGCAGTCACCGTCAGAGAGAGGGGTTCAGGCCAAGAGTAACAGATACCCGGGGGTGAGTGACACACTGGAATCTAATCGAGGGGTTTAGGGTGGTTTATATATAGAATAACAGATACCCGGGAGTGAGTTACAGACTGGAATCTAATCGAGGGGTTCGGGTTGGTTTATATATAGAATAACAGATACCCGGGAGTGAGTTACAGACTGGAATCTAATCGAGGGGTTCGGGGTGGTTTATATAGAGAATAACAGATACCCGGGAGTGAGTTACAGACTGGAATCTAATCGAGGGGTTCGGGGTGGTTTATATATAGAATAACAGATACCCGGGAGTGAGTTACAGACTGGAATCTAATCGAGGGGTTCGGGGTGGTTTATATATAGAATAACAGATACCCGGGAGTGAGTTACAGACTGGAATCTAATCGAGGGGTTCGGGGTGGTTTATATAGAGAATAACAGATACCCGGGAGTGAGTTACAGACTGGAATCTAATCGAGGGGTTCGGGGTGGTTTATATATAGAATAACAGATACCCGGGAGTGAGTTACAGACTGGAATCTAATCGAGGGGTTCGGGGTGGTTTATATATAGAATAACGGATACCCAGGAGTGAGTTACAGACTGGAATCTAATCGAGGGGTTCGGGGTGGTTTATATATAGAATAACAGATACCCGGGAGTGAGTTACAGACTGGAATCTAATCGAGGGGTTCGGGGTGGTTTATATATAGAATAACAGATACCCGGGAGTGAGTTACAGACTGGAATCTAATCGAGGGGTTCAGGGTGGTTTATATATAGAATAACGGATACCCAGGAGTGAGTTACAGACTGGAATCTAATCGAGGGGTTCGGGGTGGTTTATATATAGAATAACAGATACCCGGGGGTGAGTTACAGACTGGAATCTAATCGAGGGGTTCAGGGTGGTTTATATAGAGAATAACAGATACCCGGGAGTGAGTTACAGACTGGAATCTAATCGAGGGGTTCGGGGTGGTTTATATATAGAGTAACAGATACCCGGGAGTGAGTTACAGACTGGAATCTAATCGAGGGGTTCAGGGTGGTTTATATAGAGAATAACAGATACCCGGGAGTGAGTTACAGACTGGAATCTAATCGAGGGGTTCGGGGTGGTTTATATATCGAATAACAGATACCCGGGAGTGAGTTACAGACTGGAATCTAATCGAGGGGTTCAGGGTGGTTTATATATAGAATAACAGATACCCGGGAGTGAGTTACAGACTGGAATCTAATCGCGGGGTTCGGGGTGGTTTATATATAGAATAACAGATACCCGGGAGTGAGTTACAGACTGGAATCTAATCGAGGGGTTCAGGGTGGTTTATATATAGAATAACAGATACCCGGGAGTGAGTTACAGACTGGAATCTAATCGAGGGGTTCGGGGTGGTTTATATATAGAATAACAGATACCCGGGAGTGAGTTACAGACTGGAATCTAATCGAGGGGTTCAGGGTGGTTTATATATAGAATAACAGATACCCGGGAGTGAGTTACAGACTGGAATCTAATCGAGGGGTTCGGGGTGGTTTATATATAGAATAACAGATACCCGGGAGTGAGTTACAGACTGGAATCTAATCGAGGGGTTCAGGGTGGTTTATAAATAGAATAACAGATACCCGGGAGTGAGTTACAGACTGGAATCTTATCGAGGGGTTCGGGGTGGTTTATATATAGAATAACAGATACCCGGGAGTGAGTTACAGACTGGAATCTAATCGAGGGGTTTAGGGTGGTTTATATATAGAATAACAGATACCCGGGAGTGAGTTACAGACTGGAATCTAATCGAGGGGTTCGGGGTGGTTTATATATAGAATAACAGATACCCGGGAGTGAGTTACAGACTGGAATCTAATCGAGGGGTTTAGGGTGGTTTATATATAGAATAACAGATACCCGGGAGTGAGTTACAGACTGGAATCTAATCGAGGGGTTCGGGGTGGTTTATATATAGAATAACAGATACCCGGGAGTGAGTTACAGACTGGAATCTAATCGAGGGGTTCGGGGTGGATTATAGAGAGAATAACAGATACCCGGGAGTGAGTTACAGACTGGAATCTAATCGAGGGGTTCGGGGTGGTTTATATATAGAATAACAGATACCCGGGAGTGAGTTACAGACTGGAATCTAATCGAGGGGTTCGGGGTGGTTTATATATAGAATAACAGATACCCGGGAGTGAGTTACAGACTGGAATCTAATCGAGGGGTTCGGGGTGGTTTATATACAGAATAACAGATACCCGGGAGTGAGTTACAGACTGGAATCTAATCGAGGGGATCGGGGTGGTTTATATGTAGAATAACAGATACCCGGGAGTGAGTTACAGACTGGAATCTAATCGAGGGGTTCAGGGTGGTTTATATATAGAATAACAGATACCCGGGAGTGAGTTACAGACTGGAATCTAATCGAGGGGTTCGGGGTGGTTTATATATAGAATAACAGATACCCGGGAGTGAGTTACAGACTGGAATCTAATCGAGGGGTTCGGGTTGGTTTATATATCGAATAACAGATACCCGGGAGTGAGTTACAGACTGGAATCTAATCGAGGGGTTCAGGGTGGTTTATATATAGAATAACAGATACCCGGGAGTGAGTTACAGACTGGAATCTAATCGAGGGGTTCAGGGTGGTTTATATATAGAATAACAGATACCCGGGAGTGAGTTACAGACTGGAATCTAATCGAGGGGTTCGGGGTGGTTTATATACAGAATAACAGATACCCGGGAGTGAGTTACAGACTGGAATCTAATCGAGGGGTTCAGGGTGGTTTATATATAGAATAACAGATACCCGGGAGTGAGTTACAGACTGGAATCTAATCGAGGGGTTCGGGGTGGTTTATATACAGAATAACAGATACCCGGGAGTGAGTTACCGACTGGAATCTAATGGAGGGGTTCGGGTTGGTTTATATATCGAATAACAGATACCCGGGAGTGAGTTACAGACTGGAATCTAATCGAGGGGTTCGGGGTGGTTTATATATAGAATAACAGATACCCGGGAGTGAGTTACACACTGGAATCTAATCGAGGGGTTCAGGGTGGTTTATATATAGAATAACAGATACCCGGGAGTGAGTTACAGACTGGAATCTAATCGAGGGGTTCGGGGTGGTTTATATACAGAATAACAGATACCCGGGAGTGAGTTACAGACTGGAATCTAATCGAGGGGTTCGGGTTGGTTTATATATAGAATAACAGATACCCGGGAGTGAGTTACAGACTGGAATCTAATCGATGGGTTCAGGGTGGTTTATATATAGAATAACAGATACCCGGGAGTGAGTTACAGACTGGAATCTAATCGAGGGGTTCGGGCTGGTTTATATATAGAATCACAGATACCCGGGAGTGAGTTACAGACAGGAATCTAATCGAGGGGTTCGGGGTGGTTTATATATAGAATAACAGATACCCGGGAGTGAGTTACAGACTGGAATCTAATCGAGGGGTTCGGGCTGGTTTATATATAGAATCACAGATACCCGGGAGTGAGTTACAGACTGGAATCGAATCGAGGGGTTCGGGGTGGTTTATATATAGAATAACAGATACCCGGGAGTGAGTTACAGACTGGAATCTAATCGAGGGGTTCAGGGTGGTTTATAAATAGAATAACAGATACCCGGGAGTGAGTTACAGACTGGAATCTAATCGAGGGGTTCAGGGTGGTTTATATATAGAATAACAAATACCTGGGAGTGAGTTACAGACTGGAATCTAATCGAGGGGTTCGGGGTGGTTTATATATAGAATAACAGATACCCGGGAGTGAGTTACAGACTGGAATCTAATCGAGGGTTTCGGGGTGGTTAATTAGATACCCGGGAGTGAGTTACAGACTGGAAACTAATCGAGGGTTTCGGGGTGGTTTATATATAGAATAACAGATACCCGGGAGTGAGTTACCGACTGGAATCTAATCGAGGGGTTCGGGGTGGTTTCTATATAGAATAACAGATACCCGGGAGTGAATTACAGACTGGAATCTAATCGAGGGGTTCGGGGTGGTTTATATATAGAATAACAGATACCCGGGAGTGAGTTACAGACTGGAATCTAATCGAGGGGTTCGGGGTGGTTTATAGAGAGAATAACAGATACCCGGGAGTGAGTTACAGACTGGAAACTAATCGAGGGTTTCGGGGTGGTTTATATATAGAATAACAAATACCTGGGAGTGAGTTACAGACTGGAATCTAATCGAGGGGTTCGGGGTGGTTTATATATAGAATAACAGATACCCGGGAGTGAGTTACAGACTGGAAACTAATCGAGGGTTTCGGGGTGGTTTATATATAGAATAACAGATACCCGGGAGTGAGTTACAGACTGGAATCTAATCGAGGGGTTCGGGGTGGTTTATATATAGAATAACAGATACCCGGGAGTGAGTTACAGACTGGAATCTAATCGAGGGGTTTGGGGTGGTTTATATATAGAATAACAGATACCCGGGAGTGAGTTACAGACTGGAATCTAATCGAGGGGTTCGGGGTGGTTTATATATAGAATAACAGATACCCGGGAGGGAGTTACAGACTGGAATCTAATCGAGGGGTTTGGGGTGGTTTATATATTGAATAACAGGTACCCGGGAGTGAGTTACAGACTGGAATCTAATCGAAGGGTTCAGGGTGTTTTATATATAGAATAACAGATACCCGGGAGTGAGTTACAGACTGGAATCGAATTGAGGGGTTCGGGATGGTTTATATATAGAATCACAGATACCCGGGAGTGAGTTACAGACTGGAATCTAATCGAGGGGTTCGGGGTGGTTAATATATATAGAATAACAGATACCCGGGAGTGAATTACAGACTGGAATCTAATCGAGGGGTTCGGGGTGGTTTATATATAGAATAACAGATACCCGGGAGTGAGTTACAGACTGGAATCTAATTGAGGGATACGGGGTGGTTTATAGATTGAATAACAGATACCCGGGAGTGAGTTAGAGACTGGAATCTAATCGAGGGGTTCAGTGTGTTTTATATATAGAATAACAAATACCCGGAAGTGAGTTACGGACTGGAATCTAATCGAGGTGTTCGGGGTGGTTTATATATCGAATAACAGATACCCGGGAGTGAGTTACAGACTGGAATCTAATCGAGGGGTTCGGGGTGGTTTATATATAGAATAACAGATACCCGGAAGTGAGTTATAGACTGGAATCTAATCGAGGGGTTCAGGGTGTTTTATATATAGAATAACAGATACCCGGAAGTGAGTTACAGACTGGAATCTAATCGAGGTGTTCGGGGTGGTTTATATACAGAATAACAGATACCCGGGAGTGAGTTACAGACTGGAATC
Source organism: Mustelus asterias (assembly GCF_964213995.1). Lineage (NCBI taxonomy): Eukaryota > Metazoa > Chordata > Chondrichthyes > Carcharhiniformes > Triakidae > Mustelus > Mustelus asterias. The sequence continues at coordinate 55,982 of NW_027592222.1, forward strand.
TAATCGAGGGGTTCGGGGTGGTTTATATATGGAATAACAGATACCCGGGAGTGAGTGACAGACTGGAAACTAATCGAGGGTTTCGGGGTGGTTTATATATAGAATAACAGATACCCGGGAGTGAGTTACAGACTGGAATCTAATCGAGGGGTTCGGGGTGGTTTATAGATAGAATAACAGATACCCAGGAGTGAGTTACAGACTGGAATCTAATCGAGGGGTTCGGGGTGGTTAATATATATAGAATAACAGATACCCGGGAGTGAATTACAGACTGGAATCTAATCGAGGGGTTCGGGGTGGTTTATATATAGAATAACAGATACCCGGGAGTGAGTTACAGACTGGAATCTAATTGAGGGATACGGGGTGGTTTATAGATTGAATAACAGATACCCGGGAGTGAGTTAGAGACTGGAATCTAATCGAGGGGTTCAGGGTGTTTTATATATAGAATAACAAATACCCGGAAGTGAGTTACGGACTGGAATCTAATCGAGGTGTTCGGGGTGGTTTATATATCGAATAACAGATACCCGGGAGTGAGTTACAGACTGGAATCTAATCGAGGGGTTCGGGGTGGTTTATATATAGAATAACAGATACCCGGAAGTGAGTTATAGACTGGAATCTAATCGAGGGGTTCAGGGTGTTTTATATATAGAATAACAGATACCCGGAAGTGAGTTACAGACTGGAATCTAATCGAGGTGTTCGGGGTGGTTTATATACAGAATAACAGATACCCGGGAGTGAGTTACAGACTGGAATCTAATCGAGGGGTTCGGGGTGGTTTATATATGGAATAACAGATACCCGGGAGTGAGTGACAGACTGGAAACTAATCGAGGGTTTCGGGGTGGTTTATATATAGAATAACAGATACCCGGGAGTGAGTTACAGACTGGAATCTAATCGAGGGGTTCGGGGTGGTTTATAGATAGAATAACAGATACCCAGGAGTGAGTTACAGACTGGAATCTAATCGAGGGGTTCAGGGTGTTTTATATATAGAATAACAGATACCCGGGAGTGAGTTACAGACTGGAATCTAATCGAGGTGTTCAGGGTGGTTTATATATAGAATAACAGATACCCGGGAGTGAGTTACAGACTGGAATCGAATCGAGGGGTCGGGGTGGTTTATATACAGAATAACAGATACCCGGGAGTGAGTTACAGACTGGAATCTAATCGAGGGGTTTGGGGTGGTTTATATATAGAATAACAGCTCCCCGGGAGTGAGTTACAGACTGGAATCTAATCGAGGGGTTCGGTGTTTAATTACCTGTGCGCGTTTGAGGTTGAAGGATTCTTTCTCCTTGGCCGATCGGTTATCAGACATGGCTGCCTGGATTTCCTTTAGTTTGCTCTGTGTGTGTTCCAGTTGTACTTTCAGATCCTCCGCCAACTGGGCAGCTTCGACTGCCTGCAGACGAAAGAATGGACAGTGTATCCAACGCACTGTGACACCCGGTCCCAGAGGGGGAAAGGACAGTGTATCTAACGCACTGTGACACCCGGCCCCAGAGGGGGAAAGGACAGTGTATCTAACGCACAGTGACACCCGGTCCCAGAGGGGGAAAGGACAGTGTATCTAACGCACTGTGACACCCGGTCCCAGAGGGGGAAAGGACAGTGTATCTAACGCACTGTGACACCCGGTCCCAGAGGGGGGAAAGGACAGTGTATCTAACGCACTGTGACACCCGGTCCCAGAGGGGGAAAGGACAGTGTATCTAACGCGCTGTGACACCCGGCCCCAGAGGGGGAAAGGACAGTGTATCTAACGCACAGTGACACCCGGTCCCAGAGGGGGAAAGGACAGTGTATCTAACGCACTGTGACACCCGGTCCCAGAGGGGGAAAGGACAGTGTATCTAACGCACTGTGACACCCGGTCCCAGAGGGGGGAAAGGACAGTGTATCTAACGCACTGTGACACCCGGTCCCAGAGGGGGAAAGGACAGTGTATCTAACGCGCTGTGACACCCGGCCCCAGAGGGGGAAAGGACAGTGTATCTAACGCACTGTGACACCCGGTCCCAGAGGGGGAAAGGACAGTGTATCTAACGCACAGTGACACCCGGTCCCAGAGGGGGAAAGGACAGTGTATCTAACGCACTGTGACACCCGGTCCCAGAGGGGGAAAGGACAGTGTATCTAACGCAGTGTCACACCCGGTCCCAGAGGGGAAAAGGACAGTGTATCTAACGCGCTGTGACACCCGGCCCCAGAGGGGGAAAGGACAGTGTATCTAACGCACTGTGACACCCGGTCCCAGAGGGGGAAAGGACAGTGTATCTAACGCACTGTGACACCCGGTCCCAGAGGGGGAAAGGACAGTGTATCTAACGCACTGTGACACCCGGTCCCAGAGGGGGAAAGGACAGTGTATCTAACGCACTGTGACACCCGGTCCCAGAGGGGGAAAGGACAGTGTATCTAACGCACTGTGACACCCGGTCCCAGAGGGGGAAAGGACAGTGTATCTAACGCACTGTGACACCCGGTCCCAGAGGGGGAAAGGACAGTGTATCTAACGCACTGTGACACCCGGTCCCAGAGGGGGAAAGGACAGTGTATCTAACGCACTGTGACACCCGGTCCCAGAGGGGGAAAGGACAGTGTATCTAACGCACTGTGACACCCGGTCCCAGAGGGGGAAAGGACAGTGTATCTAACGCACTGTGACACCCGGTCCCAGAGGGGGAAGGGACAGTGTATACATTACCTTCCTCTTGTTCAGTTCCAGTGCCTGGCTTCTCAGCGTTAATTCTTTTTCCACCATGGCCAGGTTTGTCTGAAGGGCCTGTTCTTTCTCCTCCAGTTTTTGAACCACCAGGAGTTGTGTATCCACCTGCAGGGGGGGGGGGGGGGGAGGAGGAGACACAAGGGGAGAGGCCTGTAACTGGACGGGAAAGGGCTGGGGGATAGCACCGGGGGCCATCGGACCAGCTGCCCCCCCCCCCTGTCTCCTGCCTCGTAAAGCTAGGCTGAACGTGCCGTAGTCGGGTGCAAAACATTCAAAAGCTGCGGTGGATCACCGGGCGGCAATTCGACCGTGGCGGGCCTCACTCGTGTTTGCAAACCGGGACAGAATCTTCCTTCGGTCTGGGAAAAACTCCAGGTCCCTTCGCCTTGCCGGGAAAAGGGAGAGAGAGGCGCTGAATCCATTGATGTATCCCTTTGTGAGGGGGGAGTATGTATAGTTCAGACTGAACTGGCCTTTGGCAGGGGGGGGGGGGGGGTGGTCAGAATTGACCACATCGCGTGCGAGGGCAGCTGGATCATTTACCCGGGTAAAGACGGCAGATTTCCTTCCCTCAGGGACATCGGAGAACCCGGATGGGGGTTTTTCCAACAATTGACAATGATTTCTATGCCGACGCTGAGACTTTTCTTGGAGTCACTGAATCCCTGCAGTGCAGAGTGAGACCATTCTGCACTGACGCTCCGACAGAGGCCGATCCCCCCAACCCCACCGATTTACCCCGACAATCCACCTAACCTACACATCTTTGGACACTAAGGGACAGTTTAGCATGGCCAATCCACCTAACCTACACATCTTTGGACACTAAGGGACAATTTAGCATGGCCAATCCACCCTAACCTACACATCTTTGGACACTAAGGGACAATTTAGCATGGCCAATCCACCTAACCCGCACATCTTTGGACACTAAGGGACAATTTAGCATGGCCAATCCACCTAACCTACACATCTTTGGACACTAAGGGACAATTTAGCATGGCCAATCCACCTAACCTACACATCTTTGGACACTAAGGGACAATTTAGCATGGCCAATCCACCTAACCTACACATCTTTGGACACTAATGGACAATTTAGCATGGCCAATCCACCTAACCTACACATCTTTGGACACTAAGGGACAATTTAGCATGGCCAATCCACCTAACCTACACATCTTTGGACACTAAGGGACAATTTAGCATGGCCAATCTACCTAACCCGCACATCTTTGGACACTAAGGGACAATTTAGCATGGCCAATCCACCTAACCTACACATCTTTGTACACTAAGGGACAATTTAGCATGGCCAATCCACCTAACCTACACATCTTTGGACACTAAGGGACAATTTAGCATGGCCAATCCACCTAACCTCCACATCTTTGGACACTAAGGGACAATTTAGCATGGCCAATCCACCTAACCCGCACATCTTT
>NW_027592223.1:0-60153 GCF_964213995.1 Mustelus asterias
CCCCCACTCCCGCCCCCCCAAGCCCCCCCACTCCCGCCCCCCAAGCCCCCCACTCCCGCCCCCCCAAGCCCCCCACTCCCGCCCCCCCCAAGCCCCCCACTCCCGCCCCCCCAAGCCCCCCACTCCCGCCCCCCCAAGCCCCCCACTCCCGCCCCCCCAAGCCCCCCACTCCCGCCCCCCCAAGCCCCCCACTCCCGCCCCCCCAAGCCCCCCACTCCCGCCCCCCCAAGCCCCCCACTCCCGCCCCCCCAAGCCCCCCACTCCCGCCCCCCCCACTCCCGCCCCCCCCACTCCCGCCCCCCCCACTCCCGCCCCCCCACTCCCGCCCCCCCACTCCCGCCCCCCCAAGCCCCCCACTCCCGCCCCCCCAAGCCCCCCACTCCCGCCCCCCCAAGCCCCCCACTCCAGCCCCCCCAAGACCCCCACTCCCGCCCCCCACTCCCGCCCCCCCACTCCCGCCCCCCCACTCCCGCCCCCCCACTCCCGCCCCCCCACTCCCGCCCCCCCACTCCCGCCCCCCCACTCCCGCCCCCCCACTCCCGCCCCCCCACTCCCGCCCCCCCCACTCCCGCCCCCCCCACTCCCGCCCCCCCCACTTCCGCCCCCCCCCCCAAGACCCCCACTCCCGCCCCCCCCCAAGACCCCCACTCCCGCCCGCCACTCCCGCCCCCCCTCCCGCCCGCCCGCCCCGCCCCTCCCGCCCCCCCGCTCCCGCCCCGCCCCGCTCCCGCCCCCCCCCGCTCCCGCCCCCCCCGCTCCCGCCCCCCCCCGCTCCCGCCCCCCCCCGCTCCCGCCCCCCCCCGCTCCCGCCCCCCCCCGCTCCCGACCCCCCCCCCCCGCTCCCGACCCCCCCCGCTCCCGACCCCCCCCGCTCCCGACCCCCCCCGCTCCCGACCCCCCCCGCTCCCGACCCCCCCGCTCCCGACCCCCCCGCTCCCGACCCCCCCGCTCCCGACCCCCCCGCTCCCGACCCCCCCGCTCCCGACCCCCCCGCTCCCGCCCGCCCCGCTCCCCCCCCCCGCTCCCGCCTCCCCCCCGCTCCCGCCCCCCCCCCCCCGCTCCCGCTCCCGCCCCCCCCCCCGCTCCCGCCCCCCCCCCGCTCCCGCCCCCCCGCTCCCGCCCCCCCCGCTCCCGACCCCCCCCCGCTCCCGCCCCCCCCGCTCCCGCCCCCCCCCCCGCTCCCGCCCCCCCCGCTCCCGCTCCCGCCGGCTCCCGCCCCCCCCGCTCCCGCCCCCCCCGCTCCCGACCCCCCCCCCCCCGCTCCCGACCCCCCCCCGCTCCCGACCCCCCGGCTCCCGACCCCCCCGGCTCCCAACCCCCCCCCGCTCCCGACCCCCCCGCTCCCGACCCCCCCGCTCCCGACCCCCCCGCTCCCGACCCCCCCGCTCCCGACCCCCCCGCTCCCGACCCCCCCGCTCCCGACCCCCCCGCTCCCGACCCCCCCCCTGAAACCCCCCGCTCCCACCCCGAAACGCCCCGCTCCCACCCCCCCCGAAATCCCCTGCTCCCACCACCCCCGCTCCCACCTCGCACTCCCACCCCGAAAACCCCCGCTCCCACCCCCCCGAAACCCCCCGCTCCCACCCCCCCGCACTCCCACCCCCCCCACTCCCACCCCGAGACCCCCCACTCCCACCCCGAGACCCCCCGCTCCCACCCCCCCGAGACCCCCCGCTCCCACCCCCCGAGACCCCCCGCTCCCACCCCCCCGAGACCCCCCGCTCCCACCCCCCCGAGACCCCCCGCTCCCACCCCCCGAGATCCCCCGCTCCCACCCCCCGAGATCCCCCGCTCCCACCCCCCCGAGACCCCCCGCTCCCACCCACCCCCCCCGAAACCCCCCGCTCCCCCCCCCGAAACCCCCCGCTCCCACCCCCCCCCGAACCCCCCGCTCCCCCCCCCCCGAAACCCCCCGCTCCCACCCCCCCCCCGAAACCCCCCGCTCCCACCCCCCCCCCCGAAACCCCCCGCTCCCACCCCCCCCGAAACCCCCCGCTCCCCCCCCGAAACCCCCCGCTCCCACCCCCCCCCCCCCCGGAAACCCCCCGCTCCCACCCCCCCGGAAACCCCGCGCTCCCACCCCCCCGGAAACCCCGCGCTCCCACCCCCCGGAAACCCCCCGCTCCCACCCCCCCGGAAACCCCCGCTCCCACCCCCCGGAAACCTCCCGCCCCACCCCCCCGGAAAACCCCCCGCTCCCACCCCCCCCGGAAACCTCCCGCCCCCACCCCCCCCCGGAAAACCTCCCGCTCCCCACCCCCCCGGAAACCGTCCCCGCTCCCACCCCCCCGGAAACCCCCCGCTCCGACCCCCCCGGAAACGCCCCGCTCCGACCCCCCCGGAAACGCCCCCGCTCCGACCCCCCCGGAAAACGCCCCGCTCCCACCCCCCCGGAAACGCCCCGCTCCGACCCCCCCGGAAACGCCCCGCTCCGACCCCCCCGGAAACGCCCCGCTCCCACCCCCCCGGAAACGCCCCGCTCCCACCCCCCCGGAAACGCCCCGCTCCCACCCCCCCGGAAACGCCCCGCTCCCACCCCCCCGGAAACGCCCCGCTCCCACCCCCCCGGAAACGCCCCGCTCCCACCCCCCCGGAAACGCCCCGCTCCCACCCCCCCGGAAAACGCCCCGCTCCCACCCCCCCGGAAACGCCCCGCTCCCACCCCCCCGGAAACGCCCCGCTCCCACCCCCCCGGAAACGCCCCGCTCCCACCCCCCCGGAAACGCCCCGCTCCCACCCCCCGGAAACGCCCCGCTCCCACCCCCCCGGAAACGCCCCGCTCCCACCCCCCCGGAAACGCCCCGCTCCCACCCCCCCGGAAACGCCCCGCTCCCACCCCCCCGGAAACGCCCCGCTCCCACCCCCCCGGAAACGCCCCGCTCCCACCCCCCCGGAAACGCCCCGCTCCCACCCCCCCGGAAACGCCCCGCTCCCACCCCCCCGGAAACGCCCCGCTCCCACCCCCCCGGAAACGCCCCGCTCCCACCCCCCCGGAAACGCCCCGCTCCCACCCCCCCGGAAACGCCCCGCTCCCACCCCCCCGGAAACGCCCCGCTCCCACCCCCCCGGAAACGCCCCGCTCCCACCCCCCCGGAAACGCCCCGCTCCCACCCCCCCGGAAACGCCCCGCTCCCACCCCCCCGGAAACGCCCCGCTCCCACCCCCCCGGAAACGCCCCGCTCCCACCCCCCCGGAAACGCCCCGCTCCCACCCCCCCGGAAACGCCCCGCTCCCACCCCCCGGAAACGCCCCCCCTCCCACCCCCCCGGAAACGCCCCGCTCCCACCCCCCCGGAAACGCCCCGCTCCCACCCCCCCGGAAACGCCCCGCTCCCACCCCCCCGGAAACGCCCCGCTCCCACCCCCCCGGAAACGCCCCGCTCCCACCCCCCCGGAAACGCCCCGCTCCCACCCCCCCGGAAACGCCCCGCTCCCACCCCCCCGGAAACGCCCCGCTCCCACCCCCCCGGAAACGCCCCGCTCCCACCCCCCCGGAAACGCCCCGCTCCCACCCCCCCGGAAACGCCCCGCTCCCACCCCCCCGGAAACGCCCCGCTCCCACCCCCCCGGAAACGCCCCGCTCCCACCCCCCCGGAAACGCCCCGCTCCCACCCCCCCGGAAACGCCCCGCTCCCCACCCCCCCGGAAACGCCCCGCTCCCACCCCCCCGGAAACGCCCCGCTCCCACCCCCCCGGAAACGCCCCGCTCCCACCCCCCCGGAAACGCCCCGCTCCCACCCCCCGGAAACGCCCCGCTCCCACCCCCCCGGAAACGCCCCGCTCCCACCCCCCCGGAAACGCCCCGCTCCCACCCCCCCGGAAACGCCCCGCTCCCACCCCCCCGGAAACGCCCCGCTCCCACCCCCCCGGAAACGCCCCGCTCCCACCCCCCCGGAAACGCCCCGCTCCCACCCCCCCGGAAACGCCCCGCTCCCACCCCCCCGGAAACGCCCCGCTCCCACCCCCCCGGAAACGCCCCGCTCCCACCCCCCCGGAAACGCCCCGCTCCCACCCCCCCGGAACGCCCCGCTCCCACCCCCCCGGAAACGCCCCGCTCCCACCCCCCCGGAAAACGCCCCGCTCCCACCCCCCCGGAAACGCCCCGCTCCCACCCCCCCGGAAACGCCCCGCTCCCACCCCCCGGAAACGCCCCGCTCCCACCCCCCCGGAAACGCCCCGCTCCCACCCCCCCGGAAACGCCCCGCTCCCACCCCCCCGGAAACGCCCCGCTCCCACCCCCCCGGAAACGCCCCGCTCCCACCCCCCCGGAAACGCCCCGCTCCCACCCCCCCGGAAACGCCCCGCTCCCACCCCCCCGGAAACGCCCCGCTCCCACCCCCCCGGAAACGCCCCGCTCCCACCCCCCCGGAAACGCCCCGCTCCCACCCCCCCGGAAACGCCCCGCTCCCACCCCCCCGGAAACGCCCCGCTCCCACCCCCCCGGAAACGCCCCGCTCCCACCCCCCCGGAAACGCCCCGCTCCCACCCCCCCGGAAACGCCCCGCTCCCACCCCCCCGGAAACGCCCCGCTCCCACCCCCCCGGAAACGCCCCGCTCCCACCCCCCCGGAAACGCCCCGCTCCCACCCCCCCGGAAACGCCCCGCTCCCACCCCCCCGGAAACGCCCCGCTCCCACCCCCCGGAAACGCCCCGCTCCCACCCCCCCCGGAAACGCCCCGCTCCCACCCCCCCGGAAACGCCCCGCTCCCACCCCCCCGGAAACGCCCCGCTCCCACCCCCCCGGAAACGCCCCGCTCCCACCCCCCCGGAAACGCCCCGCTCCCACCCCCCCGGAAACGCCCCGCTCCCACCCCCCCGGAAACGCCCCGCTCCCACCCCCCCGGAAACGCCCCGCTCCCACCCCCCCGGAAACGCCCCGCTCCCACCCCCCCGGAAACGCCCCGCTCCCACCCCCCCGGAAACGCCCCGCTCCCACCCCCCCGGAAACGCCCCGCTCCCACCCCCCCGGAAACGCCCCGCTCCCACCCCCCGGAAACGCCCCGCTCCCACCCCCCCGGAAACGCCCCGCTCCCACCCCCCCGGAAACGCCCCGCTCCCACCCCCCCGGAAACGCCCCGCTCCCACCCCCCCGGAAACGCCCCGCTCCCACCCCCCCGGAAACGCCCCGCTCCCCACCCCCCCGGAAACGCCCCGCTCCCACCCCCCCGGAAACGCCCCGCTCCCACCCCCCCGGAAACGCCCCGCTCCCACCCCCCCGGAAACGCCCCGCTCCCACCCCCCCGGAAACGCCCCGCTCCCACCCCCCCGGAAACGCCCCGCTCCCACCCCCCCGGAAACGCCCCGCTCCCACCCCCCCGGAAACGCCCCGCTCCCACCCCCCGGAAACGCCCCGCTCCCACCCCCCCGGAAACGCCCCGCTCCCACCCCCCCGGAAACGCCCCGCTCCCACCCCCCCGGAAACGCCCCGCTCCCACCCCCCGGAACGCCCGCGCCTCCACCCCCCCGGAAACGCCCCGCTCCCACCCCCCCGGAAACGCCCCGCTCCCACCCCCCCGGAAACGCCCCGCTCCCACCCCCCGGAAACGCCCCGCTCCCACCCCCCCGGAAACGCCCCGCTCCCACCCCCCCGGAAACGCCCCGCTCCCACCCCCCCGGAAACGCCCCGCTCCCACCCCCCCGGAAACGCCCCGCTCCCACCCCCCCGGAAACGCCCCGCTCCCACCCCCCCGGAAACGCCCCGCTCCCACCCCCCCGGAAACGCCCCGCTCCCACCCCCCCGGAAACGCCCCGCTCCCACCCCCCCGGAAACGCCCCGCTCCCACCCCCCCGGAAACGCCCCGCTCCCACCCCCCCGGAAACGCCCCGCTCCCACCCCCCCGGAAACGCCCCGCTCCCACCCCCCCGGAAACGCCCCGCTCCCACCCCCCCGGAAACGCCCCGCTCCCACCCCCCCGGAAACGCCCCGCTCCCACCCCCCCGGAAACGCCCCGCTCCCACCCCCCCGGAAACGCCCCGCTCCCACCCCCCCGGAAACGCCCCGCTCCCACCCCCCCGGAAACGCCCCGCTCCCACCCCCCCGGAAACGCCCCGCTCCCACCCCCCCGGAAACGCCCCGCTCCCACCCCCCCGGAAACGCCCCGCTCCCACCCCCCCGGAAACGCCCCGCTCCCACCCCCCCGGAAACGCCCCGCTCCCACCCCCCCGGAAACGCCCCGCTCCCACCCCCCCGGAAACGCCCCGCTCCCACCCCCCCGGAAACGCCCCGCTCCCACCCCCCCGGAAACGCCCCGCTCCCACCCCCCCGGAAACGCCCCGCTCCCACCCCCCCGGAAACGCCCCGCTCCCACCCCCCCGGAAACGCCCCGCTCCCACCCCCCCGGAAACGCCCCGCTCCCACCCCCCCGGAAACGCCCCGCTCCCACCCCCCCGGAAACGCCCCGCTCCCACCCCCCCGGAAACGCCCCGCTCCCACCCCCCCGGAAACGCCCCGCTCCCACCCCCCCGGAAACGCCCCGCTCCCACCCCCCCGGAAACGCCCCGCTCCCACCCCCCCGGAAACGCCCCGCTCCCACCCCCCCGGAAACGCCCCGCTCCCACCCCCCCGGAAACGCCCCGCTCCCACCCCCCCGGAAACGCCCCGCTCCCACCCCCCCGGAAACGCCCCGCTCCCACCCCCCCGGAAACGCCCCGCTCCCACCCCCCCGGAAACGCCCCGCTCCCACCCCCCCGGAAACGCCCCGCTCCCACCCCCCCGGAAACGCCCCGCTCCCACCCCCCCGGAAACGCCCCGCTCCCACCCCCCCGGAAACGCCCCGCTCCCACCCCCCCGGAAACGCCCCGCTCCCACCCCCCCGGAAACGCCCCGCTCCCACCCCCCCGGAAACGCCCCGCTCCCACCCCCCCGGAAACGCCCCGCTCCCACCCCCCCGGAAACGCCCCGCTCCCACCCCCCCGGAAACGCCCCGCTCCCACCCCCCCGGAAACGCCCCGCTCCCACCCCCCCGGAAACGCCCCGCTCCCACCCCCCCGGAAACGCCCCGCTCCCACCCCCCCGGAAACGCCCCGCTCCCACCCCCCCGGAAACGCCCCGCTCCCACCCCCCCGGAAACGCCCCGCTCCCACCCCCCCGGAAACGCCCCGCTCCCACCCCCCCGGAAACGCCCCGCTCCCACCCCCCCGGAAACGCCCCGCTCCCACCCCCCCGGAAACGCCCCGCTCCCACCCCCCCGGAAACGCCCCGCTCCCACCCCCCCGGAAACGCCCCGCTCCCACCCCCCCGGAAACGCCCCGCTCCCACCCCCCCGGAAACGCCCCGCTCCCACCCCCCCGGAAACGCCCCGCTCCCACCCCCCCGGAAACGCCCCGCTCCCACCCCCCCGGAAACGCCCCGCTCCCACCCCCCCGGAAACCCCCCGCTCCCACCCCCCCGGAAACCCCCCGCTCCCACCCCCCCGGAAACCCCCCGCTCCCACCCCCCCGGAAACCCCCCGCTCCCACCCCCCCGGAAACCCCCCGCTCCCACCCCCCCGGAAACGCCCCGCTCCCACCCCCCCGGAAACGCCCCGCTCCCACCCCCCCGGAAACGCCCCGCTCCCACCCCCCCGGAAACGCCCCGCTCCCACCCCCCCGGAAACGCCCCGCTCCCACCCCCCCGGAAACGCCCCGCTCCCACCCCCCCGGAAACGCCCCGCTCCCACCCCCCCGGAAACGCCCCGCTCCCACCCCCCCGGAAACGCCCCGCTCCCACCCCCCCGGAAACGCCCCGCTCCCAGCCCCCCCGGAAACGCCCCGCTCCCAGCCCCCCGGAAACGCCCCGCTCCCAGCCCCCCGGAAACGCCCCGCTCCCAGCCCCCCGGAAACGCCCCGCTCCCAGCCCCCCGGAAACGCCCCGCTCCCAGCCCCCCGGAAACGCCCCGCTCCCAGCCCCCCGGAAACGCCCCGCTCCCAGCCCCCCGGAAACGCCCCGCTCCCAGCCCCCCGGAAACGCCCCGCTCCCAGCCCCCCGGAAACGCCCCGCTCCCAGCCCCCCGGAAACGCCCCGCTCCCAGCCCCCCGGAAACGCCCCGCTCCCAGCCCCCCGGAAACGCCCCGCTCCCAGCCCCCCGGAAACGCCCCGCTCCCAGCCCCCCGGAAACGCCCCGCTCCCAGCCCCCCGGAAACGCCCCGCTCCCACCCCCCCGGAAACGCCCCGCTCCCACCCCCCCGGAAACGCCCCGCTCCCACCCCCCCGGAAACGCCCCGCTCCCACCCCCCCGGAAACGCCCCGCTCCCACCCCCCCGGAAACGCCCCGCTCCCACCCCCCCGGAAACGCCCCGCTCCCACCCCCCCGGAAACGCCCCGCTCCCACCCCCCCGGAAACGCCCCGCTCCCACCCCCCCGGAAACGCCCCGCTCCCACCCCCCCGGAAACGCCCCGCTCCCACCCCCCCGGAAACGCCCCGCTCCCACCCCCCCGGAAACGCCCCGCTCCCACCCCCCCGGAAACGCCCCGCTCCCACCCCCCCCCCCCCGAAACCCCCCCGCTCCCACCACCCCCCCCCGAAACCCCCCCGCTCCCACCCCCCCCCCGAAACCCCCCACTCCCACCCCCCCCCCCCGAAACCCCCCACTCCCACCCCCCCCCCCGAAACCCCCCACTCCCACCCCCCCCCCCCGAAACCCCCCACTCCCACCCCCCCCCCGAAACCCCCCACTCCCACCCCCCCCCCCGAAACCCCCCACTCCCACCCCCCCCGAAACCCCCCACTCCCACCCCCCCCCCGAAACCCCCCACTCCCACCCCCCCCCGAAACCCCCCACTCCCACCCCCCCCCAAATCCCCCACTCCCCCCCAACCCCCCCCACAAACCCCCCCAATCCTTGTCCTGCTTGACTCCACTCTGTTTCCCCTCACTCAATCTCTGAGATACTCTAGTCACTGTCTCTCTCCCCCAGCCCCCAATCTTTTCTTCCCGTCCCACTATGCCTGCCCTCTTTGTTTACTTCACTCTTTTCTCTCTCCCCGCCTTCCTTTCTCTTTTTTTCTCTCGTTTCCTTTTCCTACACTCCTTTCATGTGCAAGATTAATAGTTTGAATTTTGATGGAGAAACGTGTTTTTTTTAATGCATCGACTTCCAAACGTGTTCTGATGCATTTGAAGCAGAATGCCAACACAATACTTCCAATTTTCTAGTCAGATTCCCTCACGTTGCTTTAATTGTTCTACTATTCTGCATCTATTTTTTTTAATAAATATTATCAGGCGCTTAAATGGTCTGTCATATTATTTGTAATGTAAATATTTTGAAGTCATTTTTTTTCTGATTCTACTATTGCAAAATTTCTAACTCTTACAATGGCCTGTCCTGGACAATTGGCCAAGCAAATATATAGAAAGAGTTGTGCGTGTACATGTATACTTTCTGAAGCCATAAATGTGATGAGTAGAATGTTTATGGAAGTTATGCCAAGATTGCATTTATCATGAAGTATGATCTCTCACCCCATTGCATGTTTACCTGAATTTGGGGAGCTTGACTTTTAACATTTGATGCCATATGTAAGTAAGTATTTGTGCAACTTGCATTGGTTTACAGAGATTTGGTCGATACCACCCAACTTGCATAAGAAAAGGGTGCACACACCAGTGAATACATAACTTTAATACCTGTGTACAGTTCTGGTCACCCTATTATAGAAAGGATATTATTAAACTAAAAAGAGTGCAGAAAAGATTTACTAGGATGCTACCGGGACTTGATGTTTGAGTTATAAGGAGAGGCTGGATAGACTGGGACTTTTTTCTCTGGAGCGTAGAAGGTTGAGGGGTGGCATGGACAAGTTGGGCCAAAGGGCCTGTTTCTATGCTGTAAATCTCTATGACTCTAAATAAATCTGCTCCCAAACTTGTAACAAGGCTGTGAGCACATTTTGAGAACCCTATTAGTAATTCGCTTGGTTTTTGAGAACCGTACATCTAACTAGCAGGTGTGAAATCCAGCCATTTAAGCCCTTTTTATTCAAAATCCATGTTTTTTTTTCTAAATTGGACAGCGTGAGTGACATATGATTACCTAATTTCACACATCTGCTGCCTCAGCAAAGCATTTCAGTCAGATTAATTTTGTCTACGTTTTTTGACAAGTTAAAATGTGTAAATTAATTCATCTTTCAAAGTCAGGACAAGATGGGCCTCCCTATGTTAAATAAAGCCACTTGCTGAATCTGAACTTTATCAACTCTATGCGTGTTAAGTTCATACAAACATACAAATAAGGAGCAGGAGTAAACCATTCAGCCCCTTGAGCATGCTCCACCATTTGACAGGATCGTGGCTAATCTGATTGTGGCCTCACTCCACTTTCCTGCCTACCCTGTTTGGGGGGGGGGGGGGGGAGGAATTATCCTTGTCTCAGTCTTAAATTGGGGTCCCCTTCAATTTTAAACTAGTTTTAGACTCCCCCACAGAGGGGGAAACATCCCATCAAGTCTCCTCAGGATCTTGTATGCTTCTTTTTACTCAGAGAGTGGTTGGGGTGTGGAATGGACTGCCTGCAGGGATAGTGGAGTCAGACACTTTAGGAACATTTAAGAAGCTATTGGATAGGCACATGGAGTACTTCGGGATGATAGGGAGGAAATAGCTTGATCTGGGTTTCAAACAAAGCTCGGCACAACATCGTGGGCCGAAGGGCCTGTTCTGTGCTGTACTGTTCTATGTTCTTCTCGCCTCCACTGAGTATAGGCCCAACTTTCTCAAAGCTTCTTGGTGTGTCGACTGCTTCATCCTAGTGGCCCTTTTCTGAACAGCTTCCAAACCTAGTATTTTCTTCAAGGTGAGCAAAGCTACGTAATACTCCAGGTGTAGTCTCACCAATACCCTATGTAGTTGCAACAAGACTTCCTTGCTTTTGTTCTCGATTTCCCCTAGCAATAAACAGCAACATTCCATTTGTCTTCCTACTCGCTATTTGTGATTCATGTAACAGAGCACCCAGATTCCTCCGCACCTTGGATTCCTACATTTCTCTCCATTTAACTTTTCTACTCTTCTTGCCAAAGTGAATCATGGAATCCCTACAGTGCACGAGGAAGCCATTTGGCTCATTGAGCCTGCAACAATCCCACCCAAGCCCTTGCCCTCGTAACCCCATGTACTTGCTCTGCTAATTCCCCTGACACTAGGGCAATTTCACATGAGCAATCAACGTAACGCGCGCATCTTTGGACTGTGGGAGGAAACCGCAGCACCCAGAGGAAACCTACACAGACACGGGGAGAAAGTACAAACTCCACACAGACATTCAAGGCTAGAATTGAGCCTAGGTCCCTGTCGCTGTGAGGCAGCAGTGCTAACCACTGTGCCACCCACAACCAATGGACCATGTTCAAATTTTCTCATATTACCACATCTAGAGTATTGTATATAGTTTTGGTCTCAAAACTAGCCTCCCATCCAATGACTGTCTACACTTCCCGCTGCCTCGGCAAAGCAGCCAGCATAGCTAAGGACCCCACGCACCCTGGACATTCTCTCTTCCACCTTCCGTCAGGAAAAAGATACAAAAGTCCTGAGGTCACGTACCAACCGACTCAAGAACAGCTTCTTCCCTGCTGCTGTCAGGCTTTTGAATGGACCTACCTCGCATTAAGTTGATCTTTCTCTACACCCTAGCTATGACTATAACACTACATTCTGCACTCTCCCGTTTCCTTCTCTATGCTTTGTCTGTATAACGCGCAATAAACAATTGCATTTGAAGCAGTTCAGAGAAGGTTCACTCAACTTATTCTGGGATGAAGGGCTTATTTTATGATGAAAGACTGAACAGATTGGGCCTATATCCATTGGAGTTTAGAAGATTGAGAGGTGATCTTATTGAAACATCTGAAACTTGACAGGGTGGATGCTGAAATGATGTTTCCCTCTTCTGGGAGAAACTAGTGCCAAGGGACAGCGTTTGAGAATCAGATCTTCCTTTTTAGATGGAGATGGGAAGATTTTTTTTTTCTATTGTTAACCTGTGGAATTCTCTTCCCAGAGAGCGTGGTGGCCAGGTCGTTGAATTTATTCAAGGTCGAGTAGATTTTTGGTAGACCAAAGGAGTTGGGTTAATGGGGCTGACGGGAAAATGGAATTCCGTATGATCAGACATGAGGATTGGCCGTGCTAAATTGCCCCTTTCACGTCCTAAGACGTGTCGGTAGGTTGGGTGGATTAGCTATGGTAAATTCATGGGGTTATGAGGATTGCCGAGGGGGGAAGGGCACTGTAAGATGCTGAGTTGGTGCAGACCTGATGGGGCCAAATGGCTGCCTTCCACACAGTAGGGATTCTTTAGTTCTATGATCTTATTGAATAGTGGAGCAGACTCAAAGCGTTGACCGGCCTCCCGCTGCTCCTACATCCTATGATCCTGTACTCCATCTGCCAAATCTCTACCCATCCACATAACCTATCTCTATAAGTCCTCTGCAGATTTCTTGTGTCCTCATTACAACCTTCTCCCCTATTTTCTTTGTCATCAGCAAATACTGTCGGCCTCTGGTAAGGCTCAAAGTTAGAACCACTTATCCTGGAGTTAGCAGGTTGGACGCCTGCACAGAACCATTGGCAATCAATGACACAAAACTCCTTTAAAGCCCCCAAATGTTCCTTAACTCCAGCGCTCTTACAACCTTCAGAACCAAACCCTGATACTGCGTAGCCGCTATCGTGTTTTCCTTTTTTAAATGTGGTTTCTCAATTAAGAACATAAGAAATAGGAGCAGGAGTAGGCCATCTGGCCCTTCGAGCCTGCCCCGCCATTCAACAAGATCATGGCTGATCTGAAGCGAATCAGTTCCACTTACCCGCCTGCTCCCCATATCCCCTAATTCCCTTATCGATCAGAAAACTATCTACCCGTGATTTAAACATATTCAACGAGGAAGCCTCCACCACTTCAATGGGCAGAGAATTCCAGAGATTCACTACCCTCTGAGAGAAGAAGTTCCCCCTCAACTCTGTTCTGAACCGGCCCCCCCTTATTTTGAGGCTGTGCCCTCTCGTTCTGGTTTCCCTTCTAAGTGGAAAGAATCTCTCCACCTCTACCCTATCCAGCCCCTTCATTATCTTATATGTCTCTATAAGATCACCCCTCATCCTTGTAAACTCCAATGAGTACAGACCCATTCTGTTTAATCTCTCCTCATAAGCTACTCATAAGCTAATTAGAAGAAAAATATTTGCACTGTTTATATGTGTAACGTGGTAGCCCAGTGCAGTACACTATATTTCCGGATTCCATTGTTGTATTCCCACTCAGAGTTCCATTTATGAGCTGAACCAGTCTAAACGATCAATGTGGAGCTAAAAAACCTGCAGCTCAAGTCAGCCACGAAGCTCAAAGTTTCTGTTTCAGTCGATGAAAAACCAGTAAAATGACTTCTTATTGGGGAGGTGACAGTGCACTATTTACATACATTTAAGAAATGATCAATTCTCTGGTTGTAGAAAAGACATTTGTTTCAGGTGCCGAAGTGCCTTTCATTATTACTGTCATCTCAATGCTTTGCAGTTGCAATGTAGGAAATGGGGTGGCTGATTTGTGCGCAGCAGACTCCATGAGCAGTTTCTTGAAGTTGATTGAAAGATAAATAATAAGCAGGACACTGCTCACATTTGAAATAGTGCTATGGGAAAGTTTTACGTTCGCCTGTAAAGCACAAACAGGACCTCCGTTTAACACCTTGTCTGCACCTCTGGCAGTGCAGCACTCCCTCATACAGCACTGGTGTAGCCTTTATTTTTGCACTCAAGTGCCTGGATTGGGTTGAACCTCGTGTTCAACCCAGCTACTTTGGTTGCATCATACCATGTGTAACAAAGTTTTTGTTGCCTTTATTGTGTCCTTTCGTGCAAAGGGAGAATCTATCATTGCCTATAAACTGCTTAAAAGAGGCCAGCTTTAGCTCTGGTGGCACTTGCTGCAAAGTTGTGGCTTAAGCCCTACTTCAGAGATTTGAGGACATCACTTCGGTGCAGTTTAGGTTGTTATCAAGTGAGGCGTTCAACTGACTTCTCGTGGGTGCAGTAGATTCCAATGGCTCTATTCAAAAGAAAAGCAGAGAGATCTTCCAGTTTCCTGGCTAGCCTTGGTCCTTATCCAGTATCACTATCTGATGATTGATTTTGTTGATGTTTGTGGGACCTTGCTCAGTGTGATATTGGCTACTGTATTTTCCCACAATTCAAAAACAACTACACTTCAATTACTCCATTGACTATGCACTGCTTTGGGACATTGGAGATTAGGATTGTGGAATGTGTGTAAGTGCAAATTAATTTTCATTTGAATCAAATTGAGGTCTGCTTAAATGCTATTTTAAGGTACTTTTTTTAAAAAAAGTGTTATCCTGAGCTTCTGGATATTTTTCCTATCTTAATTAAGAGGTAAGAGTTGGAGTCAGAGGTTTACAGCATGGAAACAGGTCCTTCGGCCCAACTTGTCCATGCCGCCCTTTTTTTAAACCACTAAGCTGGTCCCAATTGCCTACATTTGGCCCATACCCATCTTACCCATGTAAGATGCGTGGGAGCAAATGATCTTCCATTGCTCTCTCCCTTGTTGCACTGTACCCCAGAAAGTGTTAAATATTTACAGCTGAACGGTTTTTGTATTATTTGTACTGCTGTGAGAGTAGAATGCTGTTTGTGGCTGGCCGGTAGCTTACCTGATTGGCTGGAAGTTAGTAAGATTTCTAATGGCAAGTAAAGGGAGATTGGGGGAGGAAAAGGAACTCGATGCTAAGTTCTGTATATGCTGCCTCGTTTTCTCATTTTGAAGAAAATCCTGAAAGAAGCATTTATTAATATCCAGCTTGTTGTGCTAAAAATGCAAGGGAAGATTACTAATCCCTATTGTAGAACGTGGTTTATTATTCCTTGCTTTTCTTTGGGTAGGTAGGGAGAAATGGCAAATTTAGTACTGATGTGGGAGGAAATGTGATCTGCAATGTATTGTCTTTCCTACATAGAAAAGCGGGTAGGTGAGGCATATAATTTTAGATCTGTTGCCTGAGGGTTGTTGGATGAGTCGTGAGTTTGTATTCAGCACCTAACAAATTAAAACCAGTGCTTTGCATTATTCAGTCAATTTTAACTTTAACACAAAATAAGAATTTTGGAGTTCTTTTGAAAGTGCAGACAAGCAGCGCCAGTGACTTGTTAACTTGCAGAGATACTTTGGAAAAGAGAGGGAGGAAGTTGGAGGTAATCACTCCCTGAAGCGGTTTTATTTTTTTCCAGTGTCTCATAGTGACCCAAAGCTACATTTATTTCTGTTCCTAGAGTCTGAGTGGTCAGGTCTTCTTGAATGGTCACAGTCCTTGTGATGAAATGGTCTTACGGTAGGGGGTTTCAGGGTTTTGATTCAGTGACTATGAAGGGACAGGGGAATATCCAGGTTCAGCTGGTGAGTGACGTGGCTTTGATGTGTGCCTACAATAGTGCTGCTCTTGTTTCTCGCTAGAATTTGTGGGCTATCGAATACATTTGTTAAGTTGCTACAATGCATCCTGTACAAAGTGTAACACACTATCAAATTAAATGCTTTTGTCATGGGTGGTATCAAACTTTTATTGCAAGTGCACCTGTCAGACAAGTGATTATTATGAGACGCTTCTTGCAACCAACTACCTCAACCCAACTTTTGATCATCTCTAATATCTCCTGAGTCTCAAGTTTGTTTAATTCTTATGATTTGCCCTGGAATGTTTTGCTGCATTAAAGACAATATTAAATTGTTTGAAAACTATATGAACTACTTGCTACGTTATCCCCTGATCTTTTAAGATATCCTGTGTGGAGTTTGCACATTCTCCTCGTGTTTGCGTGGGTTTCCTCCGGGTGCTCCGGTTTCCTCCCACAGTCCAAAGATGTGCGGGTTAGGTTGATTGGCCAGGTTAAAATTGCCCCTGAGATGCGTAGATTAGCGGGTAAAATATGTGGGGGTAGGGCCTGGGTGGGATTGTGGTCGGTGCAGACTCGATGGGCCGAATGGCCTCCTTCTGCACTGTAGGGTTTCTATGATTTCTATGATTTCTATCCACTCCATCTGACGAAGGAGCTCTGCTCCGAAAGCTTATGGTATTTGCTACCAAATAAACCTGTTGGACTTTAACTTGGTGTTGTGAGACTTCTTACTTTTAAGCAAGACCATTGAGATAGCAGCTGAAGATATTGTCCTGAGGATAATCTACAGTAATATCTTGGTCTTTCTGCAATAATTGCTCTCTCATACACACAGACATCTTTCTTTGACTTGAGTCACTGAAGAGTTTCTCTTCAGTCACTATTGGGTCATTTTTCTGACCCAAAGGTGCTATGTAAAATGCAAGTTGTTTCTTTGCCATATAATTGTCAAATACTGTGTCTGCAAGGGCTGGTTAGGTCAGTTAGTTTGTGATGCAGAGCGATGGCAATAACATGAGTTCAATTCTCGTACTGGCTGAGCTTATCCATAAAAGCCCTGCCTTCTCAACCTTGCCCCTCACCTGAGGTGTGATGACCCTCTAGTTATATCACCACCAGCCAACTTTCTCTCACGCTCTCTCTCTCTCTCCCTTTCTGAAAAAAAGGGGAACACAGTCTATGGCCCTCTGGGAATTTGGCAACTTTCATTTCACTGCTTCTGCTTTGAGGTTGAGGACATCCAATGTTATTCCGCTTTTGTTAGCTGTTTAGTCGGAATATAGGGATTAAGGTGATATGGTGCTGGTTTTGGCAATTAAAAAAATTCAGGTTGGTCTGTTTTTTGCTCTGGACAATAACTTCCCCTTGATAAGCCCCATAATGTGTTTGCTTTATTCATTTTTTATTTACATTACTGATAACCTTGGTGTCTGCCAGTGCATCATAGTATTTGTGTATGTACATGGCTTCCTTAAGCACCTGTCTCCAGTGAGACTCTGACAAATGGATATCATTTCAAGCAACTGCTTTAATGCAATGTTTGTAGTGAATAAGACTGGCAATCAATGCAGGTCTAGCACATAGGTTATGTACAATAAAGCCTCAATGCCAATGTTGCAATGTTTCATCAGTTTGGGAGAATTGTAAATATTGCTGTGATAAGAGTTCCACAGACAGATGTGTGAACAGGCTTATTCTAACTGATAAAAAATGCCATTCCCAAAAATACCTTGTTACACTCTTCCTGACTTCCTGTTGTGGTTTATAGTGCTGACCATATTCAGAGAAACTTGGCTTGCAACATACCTCCCTCAAATAGAATCTGGCTGTGTGTGGTTGAGTTGAAATGCATTCTTGTGGTTCCTTGCCCTTTTTATTCCACTGTCTCTTTGTTTGTCTCCATCTTGGGAGCAGTTGTGGTGAGAATTGTACTGTTGCCTTTCTAATATATTGATTGATGGAAAAAAAAATGAAAGATGAAAACTATTTGGAACTAAGAATGTTTCTGTATTTTTTTTAATGTTAATCCGAATGTGCTATTTCTCTTTAATTACAATGATTAAAACTTGTAATTTGGAGCTCTATAAAATGGTATTGTACTAGTTCCGTCAGCTTTTAATGCCACTTTTTTGCAAACCAAGAATATTTACACTGATATTTAGGCAGATGTGTACCCGCTATGCCAATTTCAACTGAACAAAATAAATGACTTTTAAATTTTCAATGTTTGATAGTTAACTGTCAGTCACTATTAACTGGCACATTCTCCAATCTGTTTCTGTAGTGTAGTGGTTATCACGTTCGCCCCACACGCGCAAAGTCCCCGGTCCCAAACCGGACTGAAACATTTTAAGGAGATGTGTGGCACAGTGGTTAGCACTGCTGCCTCACAGTCCCAGGGACCCGGGTTCAATCCCCAGCTTGAGTCATTGTCTGTGCAATGTCAGCCTACTTGTGACACTAATAAATAAACTGAAATAACGTACAATTTTGGAGAGCAGTGGTGTACTGGTATTGTTGCTGAACTAGTAATCTAGGGACCCAGGGTAATGCTCTGGGGACCTGGGTTCAAATCCCAACATGGCAGATAGTAAAATTTGACCTAAAAAGAGGACATCTCTACCATTCAGAATCGACTTTTCAACCATTTGGCACTTTTTTCACACAATATAAAGTTGTTTCCCCTGACATAGGTATTCTTGCAAGTGCAAGATGAAAAGTTTTGACAAAAATGTCTTTTTACAGCAATACTCAAGTTCCGTACTACCAAACCACTATTTAGATAAAAGCAAAATACTTTTATTTCAGATCTTCAACATCCATGTTAGTGTTGGAAAAACTCAGCAGGTTTGACAGTATCTGTGGAGAGAGCAGAGTTAATGTTTGAGTCCATTTCCAAAAAAGGATCATATCTGACTCAGCATTAACTCTGTTCGTTCTCTCACTTCACAGATTCTGCCAGACCTGCTGAGTTTTTCCAGCATTCCTGTATAGGTTTGAAGTATAGTTTAGATGTGTTTTTAACAAATTAATATCAAAGCAAACTAAAATTTGTAAATTTAAAAGCGTCTGAATTTTCAGCGGTTATTGTATCCAATGTCTGCGAATCGTTTACCGAACCCCAGTGCTTGCACTCAGTCCCATTCAACCATCACCCCTTTGCCGGATAGGGAATCAACGTAGTTCAGTGAGCAGTGTGTCTATTTAAGAATTCTCATTCAGGTTTTCTAATTCCTCCTTTGGCAGCCATACCTTCCAGGGCCAAGTTCCTAACTTCCCTTTCTTTAAGATGTTTCTTGAACTCCATCCTTTTGACCAATCATCCGAGTTTCAAATGATTGCCCGGGCAAGTTCTCCTGGCCTAATGACAGAGGACGTGGTTTTTGCAAAGGCACTGCTGCTTCTGCTGACCTCACTAATGCTGAAATCTGGAAGTTGTAATGTGGAACCTCGTGCTGATGATCCTACTGCCCCCAATGCTTAATGCAGCAGGGCCCATTAGCTTGAGAATTTTGTGTACTTGCCAGCAACTTGCATGGATTTTTATATGCCAACAATTAGGACTCAATCTTGCCAGTCAAGAGCTTTTTTTTTTAGGTACTCATGTTTCCTTCAAGTTGAAGAAGTTGTTATTATTTAAGGATTTATAAGATGTCTTCAATCAAGAACTTATCAAATCTATTAACTAAATGAAATATCAACATCTTCAACGTTTCTTTCTATTTGTGATCTCAAGTTTGAGTCCAACTTCCTCTGAAATATACAAATTGTTGCAAATGGGCAAAAAACAATTAACCAAAACTCTCAATTGCTGTCTTTTCATATTGTGTAGGTTTTAGTGATTGCTCTGTACTTTTATCTGCATGTCAGTTTTGCTATATTAATGATTAATGGGTGCGGTACAATGTAGTAGTTTCAGCACAAATAATTGAGAGAATTGGTTCATATACCACCATAATTACTGCATTTGATTTTTAAAAATTAAATCCTAGCCTCAGTAATCACAAATTGAATTTTAATTCATTAATGTAATTTCATCAATTCATTAATGTAAATTATAGAATCTACAGCATGGAGACAGGTCCTTCGGTCCAAACTGGTCCATGCCAACCAAAAGGTCCATATCTCTCTTAAACCTTTCCTATCCATGAATCTGTCTAAATGGCTTTTAAATGTGGTCAATGTCCCTGCCTGAACCACTTCCTCCGGCAGCTCTTTTCACATACGTACCACCCTCTGTTTTTTTTTTAAAAAGTTGCTCCTCAGGTTCCCATTAATTCTTTCTCTTAACTTAAACCTATGCCCTCTAGTTCTCGATTCCCCAACCCTGGGAAAAAGACTGAATGCATTCACCCTGTCCATGCCTCTCGTGATCTTATGCACCTCTATAAGATTACCTCTCAGTCTCCGATGCTCCAAAGAAAAAAGTCCTGGCCTGTCCAATCTCTGTCCCTCGAGTTCTGGCAACATCCTTGTAAATCTCTTCTGCACTCTCTTCAGTTTAATCACAGAACAAAATCTGCCCTTGCCCAATCTAGCTTCCATGTGACTCCAGGCTGACACTAATGTGGTTGATTTTTAACTTCTTTGAAGTGACCTAGCAAATTGCTACAAATAATATGCGCTTGAACAATTCAAGAGTAGCAACTCGAGGTGGCTATTATAAATCCCAGTGCACTCATCCCAAATTTTTTTAACGTGTGACCACAGCATATAATTTTTACTTATTCTATCTTGGCTCATAGTTCTTTACTTGGAAGATCGATGTTTATTGCCCATCCTCGATTGTCCTTGAGAAGCTAACAATGGTACCGTAGATCCAAATGCTAGAATACCCAATTTGTTCATGGCAGACTTGTGAAAGTCGTGAGTCTGCTATGGCAAAATGGGCATAAAGAGACTGTGGTGCAGCAACAGTGTCTTTTTTTAATGGATAATATAATTTTGAAGAGAAGGAAGCTAATCATTTCAAAATAACACGAAT
This sequence comes from Mustelus asterias, assembly GCF_964213995.1. Lineage (NCBI taxonomy): Eukaryota > Metazoa > Chordata > Chondrichthyes > Carcharhiniformes > Triakidae > Mustelus > Mustelus asterias. The sequence goes on from NW_027592223.1 coordinate 20,379, forward strand.
AAATACAGGTTGGACATCTGCTAAGAGGAAATGGGAAAAGTCTAATAAAAAGCTAAAGGAGAATGAGAAAATGAGCTAACAGCAGAATCAAAGCTGTTTATGTCATGAGTTCAAGAAACACCGAAAGGCCAAAAAATAAAAGATAGGTTTGGAGGAGGGGTAAATTCTGAAATTAATTAAGAGTGAGGTGAGTGAAAAGAGGATGCCTTAAAAGGAAAGTTTTAGAAATGTTGGCCAACAGCAAGTGCCAGAATCTGAAGGGTTAGGTTCCAGGATCCTGAGGAAGGAAGTCACCATTGCCTGGGAAACACTAACTTGTGGCTTAATGAATGCGGCTGTATGCAGAGAAGTGGGCAATGACCTGTATATCTGTTTTATAAAAGTGATAAGACAACTTAATCCAAGTAATTGCAGACTAGTTAGCTTAATGTGGGGAAGAGATTATTTCAAACCTTTAATTAATGAAATAACTGCCTATCTGAAAAGGTACTTAGAAGTATGTGACACTGATTTGTGAATGGGCATCAGAATTTTGAAGGTGCATTAGACTTGGTAGATGGAATGGGGAATGTGGTAGATGAATGTATCTGGGCTTCAAGAATGCCTTTGCCTAGATATCGCATGGTAGATTACTAGTGAAGAACAGAAGCGTTATGGAATTAGGGAGAATGAATGCAGAATTGGGCCAATGGGCAGTTGGAAGTGTGTAAGATCTCTTGGGGCTCAATTCTGGGATCACTGCTGTTGACTGGGTATCAATGATTCGAACATAGGCCTAAAGAGAGTGGTGTCAAAGTTTGCAGATACTAAAATGGGATGTGCAGCTAATTATTTAGGACACTGAGAAAAGCTGCAAAGGTACATTGATGGGGAGATGAAATTTTAGTATCAGTAAATGTGTTGGTGCATTTTCATTTTTATTTTCAAAAGGAACAGCTATTCTACTATGAGTGGAAGCAGTTTTGGTGCTATGGAGGAGCAGAGGGTTTGGGGGTGCTGGCACATGGAATGTGTTAAATAAAGCTGATAATTCTGGGGTTGTCACAAGATGTCAAACACAAAGGTCGAGAAGATGATGATGAGCCTATATAAAATTTAAAAGTTTCGAGTATTTTGACCAGCCCTCTGTTAATTTGATTTAGTTTAATTGTTTTGTCTAAAAGATTGTTGCTTAAAAAAAACACACCTCTCCTCAAAAATAGTGCCATGGATATTTTGCATCCACCACAGAAGGCAGGCGTGTCCTGGTTTAATGTGTGAGCTATTAGATGGCACCTTTGACAGTGTAACACTCCCATCAGTACTGAACTGGAGTTTCGGCCTAGATTTTGTGCTGAATTCTACCAAGTAGAACTTGAACCCAGAACTTTCATTTTCAAAGTGCTTTTGATGTAAGAAGCAGATTTTGCGGGGGGGGGTATCTTAAAAGGAGAGGGTGTGTTAGTTGGGTTTGGGGAGGCAATTCCAGAAATTAGAGCCAGATGGCTAAATGCACCGCTGCCAATGGTAGAGTAAGGCAAACCAGGGGTATGCCAGAGACCAAAATTGGAGGATTGCTTGGGGTTGGAGGGAGGTGAGGCCACAGAGGAATTTGGAAACCAAGATTTGAATTTTTAAATCTGTTGCTGGACTGGGACTCAAAGTAGATCAGCAAGCATATGTGCTGTGTGAATTGGAATTAGTGCAAATTAGGAACTAGACCAAATTTTGTTAACTCCAGTTTGTGGAAGGCCAATCTGAAGAATGTTGAGATAGTTGAGTCTACTGGCCACAAAGGCACGGATGGACTTTTATGGATGAGGAAAGCAAGTTTAGGCAGGGATGGAGACGTGCAGTGGATGCAGCTGGTCTCGGTGATCGAGGTTTCAGGGTGAGATGGGATGCCAAGGTTGTGAATGTTCTCCTGTTCAGCTTATAACCATGAAGATGGTTTAGGGAACCCAGTTTATGACAGAGACCAAAAACAATGGCTTCCCAAAGTTTAGTTGTAGGAAATTGCTCATCGACATTTGGATGTCAGCCAGCAGCGTGGCAAATCAAGCCACCTACTGTCTTGAGGCAAAAGTGAACTAAACTATAGCTGGTGCCAATGTGAATAGAATGGGCAGACATCTTTAGAGAAAACTCCAGATTTCATTTCCAAGGTGAGTGAGGCAAAATGGCAACATTATTGCATTAGGGAATTGAGGTATATGGGAATGGGATTTATAAATATGATCTAGAACTAGTTGCTTAAGGGAAGAGCTGAAACAGAGACAGTTGTGCCTGAGGAATTTGGGTTAAATATGCCCAGCAATACAAATGATTCAAAAGTATTGTTGAATTGTATTCCAAGCTTGCTCTCTTAAATCTCTATTGTAGTTAATGAGACTAGGGCATCGGGGAAAAACTCTCCCACTCTTCAAATATCCATCGAGAAAAGATACAAAAGTCTGAGGTCACTTATCAACCGACTCGAACAGCTCCTTCCCTGCTGCCATCAGACTTTTGAATGGACCTACCTTATGTTAAGTTGATCTTTCTCTACACCCTAGCTACAACTGTAACACTACATTCTGCACCCTCCCCTTTCCTTCTCTATGTACGGTATGCTTTGTCTGTATAACGCGCAAGAAACGATACTTTTCACTTATCAATACATGTGACAATATTAAATCAAATAATGCTTGGCTTTAGTGACCGGTTCCATCAGTGTTAGTCTCAAACTGTTATATATTTAACTAGTTGGCATTATTGCTTTAAGAGCAGGTCTCATGATTTGATGGTGATGTCACTGGGGTGTTTCAGAGACTCCTGCTTTTAATTTCAGTTTGTACTCAGTGCACAGAACATCTCCCTGTGTGTTACTTTGAATCTACATGTGCAAACCGCAGCCTTTATTTTGGTTAAAACCCACAATCCCCTAACATAGGATATTACAAAATAAAACTGGCCAGAGTCAGGATTTTGTTTAATCAAGAACATTGAGAAAAGATCCCAAGTAGAAGAAAAAACATTGTTGGGTCCTCACACTTTGAATATTAGAAGGTTGGGAGAAGCAACAACAGGATTAAAGCTTGAAGTGCCAGAAAGAAGACCAAGTGCTCTGTTCAGTTTTAAGAGGGTTTTCTTTCCCGATCAGAGAAGGGTGTGATTCCAGGCAGCATCTGGCATATTTGGAAAGAATGGATGCTTCACCATACACTGGGGCCATTTGGGGAAAAAAAAATACATCAAGTTAATCGTTTCCACAGTAAAAAGGGGAGTACGGTGAAAACAGTAAAATAAAAATAAAAATGCCAGTGTTTCGAGTCGCTAGTGCTTACAAAAGAAATGGCGGGTCCATGGGACCTTTCAATGAGTTCATATGACAAGTGTTTTCAGTGCTTTGTACGAGCAAATAAAATTGCAGGTGAGCTGGTCATACCAGCTTTTCTCTGTATAATGGGAAGTAAAACCTTCAATTTCCTCCAGGGCTTGGTTCATCCAGCAAAGTCAGGAAGCAAAACTTGTGACGACTTGACAAAGATCCTTTGAAGAACATTACTCTCCAAAGCCATTGATCATCATGGAACAGTTCAGATTCCACTGAAGGAAGGCGAAAGCGTTGCTCAATTGTGGCACCCTTAAAAAGCTGGCACAATACTTGAGTTTGGTGCATCGTTAGAAGATTCTCTTCGAGATCGTCTTGTTTGTGACCTCCAAAACGAAGCTACCCAAAGAAGATTGCTTACTAAACATGCTTTGGCTTTAAAGGTAGCAGTAGAAATCGCAGTGTTGATGGAACTGGCTGCTAAAGAGGTTTGACAATTTGGTGCGGGAATGAAGTTCCACAAGTTGGAAACTCCCCATAAGTCAAAAAAGCGATGAGCATTTCACAGATGGGCCTTCCAGCGAGTGACCAATCCTCAGTCTATGTGGAAGAATTTCGTCCTGATATAGTCTGGATGAAGGAATTGGCAGGTAGTTATTTTTGGTGGCTGGGTCTGATTGAACAAAAAGTGGGACGGTGTCGATCCTGTGCACGAATAAGAAATACACCACAGTTGTCTCCTTTACACTATTGGAAATGGCCTAAAATGCCATGGCAACAATTGGATGTAGATTTTGTTGGTCCGTTTGAAGGTTGTATGTTCTTAGTCATATTTGGTGCACACTCGGCCAGAAGTTATCAGAAGATCTACTACATCTGAACAAACCATTGAAAAACTTGACCCAAATTCTGCAAGATTTGGTAAACTGAAACAGGTTGTGATGGCTCACGGTTTACTTCAAAGTAAATAGTATACGGCATATAAAATCTGCACCTTATCAGCCAATACATTAGCTGAAAGATCTGTACAATCCTTGAAACATAAGAGCAAGGTTCATTATCACATCATGTGAATAGCTTTTTGACATCTTACAGAAACACTACTCGTGTGACTACTTAAAACTCACCTGCATTACTACTCTTGAAGAGAAATTTGGGAACCACTTTTAATTTATTACTTCCAGAAACTTAAGAGGTAGTAGAGCATCTACCACAACCTCAGTTGCTAGATGAGAAGTGAAGGCAAAGCAATGCTCATTTCAACAAGGAGATTGTGTTGGTGCCGTGAATGAGAACTAGGTACCAGCCATAGTTTTTGCAAAAGCTGATCCTGTTTCTTGCATGATTCAAACCAAAGATTAATTAGTTTGGCAACGCCATGCTGACCAATTACCATAATCTCAAACTGATTTCTCCAAATCATCTCCAGAAGTACCAACTTCTTTGGTCCCTAGTGGTGTAAATACAGTACTACTACGGAAGACCTAGTGGAATTTGAGTTGCCTGATCATGTCTATGCCACGTGAATGATTTAGAATTAGTTCCAAGGGAAGTGTCTACTGAAGTTTCAAATCGTGCAAAGACAGCCAAATCCCAGAAAGTCGTATAAAACTAAAGGAATAGATGTTCTCCTGATCCACTTTCTCATACTGTCGAGTGTATTAGTGATCTTGCATACAGCATTGTACTAACTTGTCCTGACCACCGAAGTCCAGGGGGAGGATGGTGTATGTCTTAGTTGTGTGATTGCTTTAAGAGCAGGCCATGTGATTTGATGGTGATATCATTGGGATGTTAAAGGCTCCTGCTTTTAGTTTGTTTGTATTTTTGTGCAGTGCAGAGAACATCCTTCAATAAACCTGTTGTTATTTTGAATCCACGGCCTTTTAGTTTAAATCCCATAACCCCTAACATCATTAGGACATTGGTTTGTGCAATCAGTCTGCGTTTGCTTCCTATATGTTGAGCTTAGTGTTGTCGATTAGTGTTTGTGGGGAGTGTGCCTGTTCAATGGAGTCACAGATCTGTATGTTTGGGTTGGCTGAGAATACAAGGATGGCATTTCTGATTTGAATGAAAAAAAATTTCAAGGATTGCATCTTCACCCTCATACACAGCAGGGAGTGATCTGGATCAAAGAGCATATGCTGGGAATGCTGTTCAAAGGGTCATGTCTGGCTCCAACTAGTGCTGATGTTGGATGCCCCCAGGGCTCCTCATGGCATGGTTTGTTCTGAAAGAAAGTGTTACATAAAGCTCATGAAAGCAGCAAAGTTCAAGTAGTCTGTCCTCACTTATCTTTCCCAAGTTATTGATGACTGAGGCAGGAGGGTCTTGCCACACCCACTCTGGCATTGAAATGTTATTTAAAATTCATTTACGGGATGAATCCAGGACAAGCAGCCAGCTTGATTGATATCCCTTCCACAAACATTCAATCCCTCCTCCATCGACTAACAGTGACAGCCATGTGTATCATTCTACAAGGTGCACTTCAGGAACTCACCAAGGTTCCTGAGGCAACACCTTCCAGACCCACAACTACTGCATCTAGAAGGAACATCGCCTTGAGATTCCCCCCCCACCCCGCAAGTCACACCATCCTGATTTGGAAATATATCACTTCCTGGGTCAAAATTCTGGAACTCCCTAACAGCTCTGTGGGTGTACTTACACCTCTGACTGCAGCAGTTCAAGAAGGCAGCTCAGCACCTTCTCAAAGCCAACTAGGGATGGGCAATAAATGCTGGTCTATCCAGTGATATCCACATCCCATAAATGAATCTTTAAAAAAAAACAGTCCCCCCCCCCTCCCGCATTATGCCCAAAGGACTGCAAAGCACTGTTTGGCACTAGTTGAATTGCTGGAACCATGACACATTTAGGCATGAGTCTAACTTGGGGTCCAAGTGAAGTGTAACAGACTGGGTAGTATGCCAGTGACTACTGGTTACAACTCTGCCAGCACGTCCAAATGTCCTTCAACATGGAATGTCAGGGGCATTTTTTAATTTCATTTTGGGGATGTGAGTCACTGACAGCTATTGCCCATCTCTAGTTGCCCTTGAACTGAGTGATATTTTCACAGCCAACAACATTTGGAGTGGCGCAGTGGTTAGCACTGTTGCCTCACAGCACCAGGGACTTGGGTTCAATTCTGGCCTTGGGTGACTGTGTGGAGTTTGCATGTTCTCCCCATGTCTGAGAGTTTTCTCCAGGTGCTCAGGTTTCCTCCCACAGTCACAAAGCTGTGCACGTTAGATGGATTGGCTGTGGTAAATGCGGGGGGGTTATAGGGAGTAGGAGTAGGCCTTCAAGCCTGCCCCAATATTCAAACGATCATACCATCAAGTAGGTCAGGATGGCAGATTTTCTTCCCTAAGGACATTAGTGAACCAGATGGATTTTTACAACAATCATTTCATGGTCATTGAGACTTTTAATTCCAGATTTTTTATTTTTTTATTTTCAAGTTTCACCATCTGCTGTGGTGGGATTCAAAAACCAGGCCCCAGAGCATGCCCTGGGTTTCTGAATTACTAGTCTAGTGACGATACCACTGCACCACCACCCCTCATGCATGAAAAGATCAAAAAGCAACAGATGTTAGCCAGCTCCATTGAAAGTAAAGGCAGACGAGGCTGTCACTGACTGCAATAAACATTAGGGAGATGGGCAGAACAGTGTTATATTCTGGACAGAACATGGCACCTTGGAAGCTCTAAACATTAAAAAACCTAGCTGTCAGAGCTGATTATTGAACCCATAGTTGAGCTTAACAAAGCTAGAAATTTGTTTGCCATGGGCAGAACTCAGTTGTGCTATTTCTTGAACTCATTGGCCCAAACATTTCCCTGATAGAGGAAGGGGATAGTGCCCCAAAATATGCATGATGCAAAGATTGTGACCCCGTGCAAGAACCAGAGGGCACAAGGTGATTGGAGCAACTATCCAGGCATCCATGGATTGAGTTATAAGGAGAGGCTGAATAGACTGGGACTTTTTTCTCTGGAGCGTAGGAGGCTGAGGGGTGACCTTATAAAGGTCTATAAAATAATGAGGGGCATAGACAAGGTAGATAGTCAATATCTTTTCCCAAAGGTAGGGGAGTCTAAAACTAGAGGGCATAGGTTTAAGGTGAGAGGGGAGAGATACAAAAGTATCCAGAGGGGCAATTTTTTCTCACACAGGGTGGTGAGTGTCTGGAACAAGCTGCCAGAGGTAGTAGTCGAGGCGGGTACAATTTTGTCTTTTAAAAAGCATTTAGATAGTTACATGGGTACGATGGGTATAGAGGGATATGGGCCAAATGCGGGCAATTGGGATTAGCTTAGGGGTTTTAAAAAAAATAAGGGCGGCATGGACAAGTTGGGCCGAAGGGCCTGTTTCCATGCTGTAAATCTCTGACTCTGACTCTCTCGCCCATCTGCCTGTTTATTGTTAATGATTGGGAAAATTTTTTCGGCAGAACCCATTGTTGTATTCCTGATGATTTCCCCCGCCCCCCCCCCCCCCCCCTCCCCAAACCATGTGTTCTAAGCAGCTATTAGTGTTTACTTTGACGTTTGAACTATTAACACATTGATCTTAAACAGTTCATTTTTTTTTACTGTTGTACAAGTAGGATTGTTTGCACTCTGAACTGCTAGCTGTCCCATTGATAAACTGGATTGTGTGACCAGTTAGTGTTTAACATGTTCTGGATAATGGTCTATCAGAGTGGTATTAATGATCAAAGGTTAACCATTTCACATCGCCTTTAGCACAATAGTGATGTATAGATAGACTTTTCCAATGACAGTAGTATAGATTTCATCTTAACTGGTTGAGGATATTGGCTGGTATCTTTGCATGCTGTCACCTTTGAACTGTAATTAATATATTCTGAATAAATCTAGTCTGTTAAGACTTCAACTGAAACCTGAAAGGGAGTGCTCACAGATTTGGTGAATATTTGCATACCATTGCTCCGTGCAGGAGTGAAAGTCAGATGGTAAAAGATATTTTTAGGGTGGAGCCAGTCTGTATTTTCCGCCCCACGACGCCACTAGTTTTGGAGCAAGTGCTGAGTATTATTTTAAGTGGTTTACAAAGTGTTGGTACTAGAGAATGCATAAATTGGTAACGTGGGTTCAGGATTGTGGGCAGGGTCAAATCCAGTGTTTGCATGTTTCTGTATTCCTGTAGCTGCAGTGAATCTGTCTTCTGTTCATGTAACCATAAATTTAAAATAAATGAAGGATTCCAAAGCACCAGTGTTGTGGCATTTTGGGTTTATCCCAAGTGTTCTGGTGACTAGTTCTACCCCGCATCTGTTACTTTCACTGGCAGCTATACAGAAATGATGAACTTTAGATTTAGTCCGTGAATTTTCTCCTGAGTTATTTGTAGATTCACTATTGGAATGTATGAAGCTGCTGACACAGTTGGAAAGAAGCATTTTGCCCAGGACCTCAACCTACCCTACCTTAAATAGACTTGGAAAATCCTAACTTCACATTGAGTTATAGCAGTTGATCTCATCTTTTCTGTTTAAGGCCCTGTGTGCGCATGCATGTGTTTTTCCTGATTCCATGTTTTTCTCATCTGGTTCCCTAACTCTGCCCCATTTTAGTCATCACATTTGTGCTCGGCTACATTGACTCCCAGCCCAGCAACACCCTGTTTTCAACTCCCCTTATGGCCCTACCTTTCCTGATCTCTCTCTCTCTCTTTCCCTCTTTAACTCTCACTCTCTCACCTGCCTGCATCTCCAAGAATTGCACTTGATCCTTCAGTTACTGGGGCAAGCTTCCTCTGCCTTGTTCACTCCCCAACCCATATTTATATAAGTGTAATTATTCAGTACTGCTGTGTAACATTTGTAATTTAAATTATTCTGGTGGATTGATCCACTGGAAATGTTTTTTTGAATGTGTTTAGACGTGTTCATCCCCCTACAACTACCAGTGTTTTGTTGTGTTGGAACTCTCTTTGAGCTAATGCTCCTTGCCACTCTTCCTATCGGCACATTTGTACAGTGATGATGGATGCAGCTTCAGTCGAACAAGTTTTTTTAAAAGCTGGTTTACAGTCAAGTTTGCCGTCTTGTGGCATTAGACCAAGTCTTGATTTGCGTAAACAAGTCCCTCTTTGCATAACCAATTGCAGTGCATTTACTGTATGTTTGTAAGGTACTTAACTGCTTTTAATCATTTTTTAAAATTTTGCCCACGTGAGCCTTTTTTGCTATCTGGTTTCACTTGACTTTATAAACAGCATTTTAAGTTTTTGACCAATTATTAAGATACATTTCTGACTTTTCAAAGTTGCGCACAATGAACAGGTGTTGAATGACATGCCTGGACTGGGAGCCTGTTCAAAGCTGCCATGCTCCAGATTTTATCCTGTAATGAGATTTTAGTTCCTGCCTCTCCATTTTAAAAAAGGAATCTATATGTTTAATCATTTCCTAACACCACGATCCATCATTGAGAAATTCAAGGGATTTTCTTTAACAACAGTTGTCTGTTTCAGGGATGTGTAATTAGTGTAGTCAGCCTCTACTTCTGGAGTGAGTTTCAGCCATTTTCAGAAGCAGTAAAGCAGAACAATGTCAGGCAAATGTACAAAATATATATTCAGGAAATTGACTTCACGGTGAAGGTCTGAATATGTTCTTGACTTGCTGTTTGAGAATTTCTATTTAAAATATGCACCTTTTCAATGGATCATGGAAATTTACTATAGGGGAGAAATATCCTGTCTCCTGGAAACTCGCCTTATGTTTTCGCCCTCTCTGCTGTTTCTGTTCCGTTGCTTATTTTGTGGTTAATAGTGTACATAAATGAATCTGAGGCTTTCAGTTTGACTCGGGTTGATCATTTTTAATATATTCACATCTGAATCTATACTTTAAAATGCCTTGGTATGTAAGCAGCTGCAGAATCAATCATATCTAAATTCTTCCTGTCTCTCATACAGTTGGTGTATTTGGATGTGCTTTTCTGGGTTTATGATTAAATCAAACTTTAATCCGAGGTAGATGTCAAAGTTCCCCACACTTCCTAGGAAAACCACTCTGCCTACCCCCAATAACCTTCCTTGCCAAGGATCTATTCAAAGACTATGTATTTTGACTGCTTTTTCAGAAAGAGAGTTTAAACAGTGACCCTAGTTCTAGATTCTCCCACAAGAGGAAATATCTTCTCCACATCCATCCTGTCAAAACCCCTTGGGGCTTGTATGTTTCAATCAAGTCAACTCTTCGTACTCTTCTAAATCCACAGTACAAGCTTAACCTGTGCGACCTTTCTTCATAAGATCCGCTCATTGCAATATTAGTCTGGTAAACATTCTCTGAACTGTTTCCAAAACACTTAGATCCCTCCTTAAATAACGTGACCAATGCTGTACACAGTACTCCAGAGGTAGTCTCATTAATGCTCTGTACAACTGGGCATAACCTCCCTAAGTTTGCATTCCCCTCGCAATGAATAAATAGCATTCTATTAGCTTTCCTAATTAGTTGCTGTACCTTCATACTAAACTTTTTGTGATTCATGCGCTAAGACACCCAGATTTCTCTATCTCAGATGTTTGAAATCTCTCTCCATTTAGATGGGTTTTTTTCCAAGTCAAAATGGACAATTTCATTTTCCCATCTTATACTCCATTTGCCAGATCTTGGGCCACTCAACCTTTCTATATCTTTTTGCCACCTCCTTATGCCCTCTTCGCAACTTATTTTCCTACTTACCTTTGTCACTTGAAATTCCTACTCAGTGCAAAATGACTATCACTATAACAATCTATATAATTGAAGCTCCCTGCTAATAATTCTTGCACCTTTTTGTAATTTTATAAGATCGTAGACCATTCAGCCCATCGTGCTCCATTATTCAATAAGATGGCGGCTGATCTGATTGTACCCTTGACTCAACTTTACTGCCTGCCCCCCATAGCCCTTAACTACCTTGTCACTCAAAAATCATCTATCATGGCGTCAGTACAGAAGAGGCCCTTCAGTCCATCGATTCTGCACTGACAAAACAGCATTAAATCTAAACTAATCCCACTTTCCACCATTTGGCCCATCGCCTTGAATGTTATGACATTTCAAGTGCTCATCCACGTACTTTAAACAGTTGTGAGATTTCCTGCCTCCACTACCCTCCCAGGCAATGCATTCCAGACTCCCACCACCTGCTGGGTGAAAGTTTTCCTGCAATCCCTTCTAAACCTCCTGCCCCTCAAAATTATGCATCCTTGTTATTGACCCTTCAAGTAACTTGCTTTCTATCCACCCTCATCATCTTCTTCACCTCAATCCGGTCCCCCCTCAGCCTTCTCTGCTCTAAGGAAAGCAACCCAAACCTATTCAGCATCTCATCATAGCTGTTGAACCCAGTCTTAAATATTTACAGTGACCTAACAATCCTTGCACATTTCGCACCAGTTGGTAGCCTATAGCATGCACCCAACACTGTAATGCCGATGCCCCTGCTTCTTGGCTCTAACTAAACAAATCGTCCATACAGGACATCCTCTCTCTGGCATTGGTCATGATTTTTTTGATCAATACAGCTGTTCCTGCTTTATCTTTCCTGAGCTCCTTGTATCCAGGAATATTTAGTCCCTAGTCCTCTTGTCAGGTCTCTTGTTATTGCCACATGCCTCATGTCTGCTCAGCAATCATATTTACCACACTCCACACACACTCATACATGCACACACAACCTAATTTTGACCTCTTACTCTGGTCGCACTTAATACCTAACTATTTCCAACTCTCATACTATCTATCTCTCTAAATTCCGTACGCCTTGTTTTGCTTTCTAGTATTACATTCTGGTTTTCACACCACTGCCAAGTTAATTAAAGCCATTAGGCCTGTACAGATTCCAGCTCCCCTAGAACCAGTACTAATGTCCCATTAATTTAAAGCCATCCCTCTAGCCCCACATTATTCTTGTTAGCATGGATCGAAGATTGGCTAACAAAAAATATCCAGGAAAATGGGTAATTTTCAGGTTGGCAAAGATTGATTAACTGATTTGGGGAAAATTGGTCACTTTCAAATTGGCAAACCAGTGCCACAGGGATCTGTGGGACAGCTGCACACATTTACTAATAGTTTGGATGAAGTGACCAAATGTTCTGTAACCAAGTTTGCTAATATAACAAAGATACTGTAGGTGAGAAAGCAAATAGTGAGGATATAGAGAGCCATAGAGATAGGTTAAGTGATTGGACAAAGATTTGGCAGGTGGAGTAAAATGTGCAAGTATCAACTTTAGAAAAATTAGAAAAGCAGAATATTACTTAAAATGGATGGTACTGCAGAATGCTGAGGAATTTGGATGCCCTCATGCATGAATCGTGCAGGTCCAGCCAATTGGGCGGCACAGTGGTTAGCACTGCTGCTTCACAGCTCCAGGGACCTGGGTTCGATTCCCGGCTTGGGTCACTGTCTGTGTGGAGTTTGCACATTCTCCTCGTGTCTGCGTGGGTTTCCTCCGGGTGCTCCGGTTTCCTCCCACAGTCCAAAGATGTGCGGATTAGGTTGATTGGCCGTGCTAAAATTGCCCCTTAGTATCCTGAGGTGCGTAGGTTAGAGGGATTAGCGGGTAATTGTGTAGGGGTATGGGGATAGGGCCTGGGTGGGATTGTGGTCGGTGCAGACTCGATGGGCCAGATGGCCTCTTTTTGCACTGTAGGGTTTCTATGGTTTCTATGATTTCTATGATTCTAAATGGTTAGGAAGGCAAATGGAATGTTGGCCATGATTGTAAGGGAAATGGAGTATAAAAGTATTGAAGTCTTGCAACACTGCAAGGTGGACATGTCCATCTTGTCAAGCCCATTCTAGATCTCTTGTACTTTAATCAAGTCACCCCTTACACTCCAAAACTCCAGTGCAAACTAATCCAATCTGTTCAACCTATCCTCGTAAGACAGCCAGTTCATTCAGTCATATACATGGATTTTAGTAAGGCGTTTGATAAGGTCCCCCATGGTCGGCTTATGATGAAAGTGAGGAGGTGTGGGATAGAGGGAAAGTTGGCCGATTGGATAGGTAACTGGCTGTCTGATCGAAGACAGAGGGTGGTGGTCGATGGAAATTTTTCGGATTGGAGGCAGGTTGCTAGCGGAGTGCCGCAGGGATCAGTGCTTGGTCCTCTGCTCTTTGTGATTTTTATTAATGACTTAGAGGAGGGGGCTGAAGGGTGGATTAGTAAATTTGCTGATGACACCAAGATTGGTGGAGTAGTGGATGAGGTGGAGGGCTGTTGTAGGCTGCAAAGAGACATAGATAGGATGCAAGGCTGGGCTGAAAAATGGCAAACGGAGTTTAACCCTGATAAATGTGAGGTGATTCATTTTGGTAGGACTAATTTAAATGTGGATTACAGGGTCAAAGGTAGGGTTCTGAAGACTGTGGAGGAACAGAGAGATCTTGGGGTTCATATCCACAGATCTCTAAAGGTTGCCACTCAAGTGGATAGAGCTGTGAAGAAGGCCTATAGTGTGTTAGCTTTTATTAACAGGGGGTTGGAGTTTAAGAGCCGTGGGGTTATGCTGCAACTGTACAGGACCTTGGTGAGACCACATTTGGAATATTGTGTGCAGTTCTGGTCACCTCACTATAAGAAGGATGTGGAAGCACTGGAAAGAGTGCAGAGGAGATTTACCAGGATGCTGCCTGGTTTGGAGGGTAGGTCTTATGAGGAAAGGTTGAGGGAGCTAGGGCTGTTCTCTCTGGAGCGGAGGAGGTTGAGGGGAGACTTAATAGAGGTTTATAAAATGATGAAGGGGATAGATAGAGTGAACGTTGAAAGACTATTTCCTCGGGTGGATGGAGCTATTACAAGGGGGCATAACTATAGGGTTCGTGGTGGGAGATACAGGAAGGATATCAGAGGTAGGTTCTTTACGCAGAGAGTGGTTGGGGTGTGGAATGGACTGCCTGCAGTGATAGTGGAGTCAGACACTTTAGGAACATTTAAGCGGTAATTGGATAGGCACATGGAGCACACCAGGATGATAGGGAGTGGGATAGCTTGATCTTGGTTTCAGATAAAGCTCGGCACAACATCGTGGGCCGAAGGGCCTGTTCTGTGCTGTACTGTTCTATGTTCTATGTTCATTCCAGATATTAATCTAGTAAACTAATCCCATTAAATGGTGGAGTGGCCGACTTCTATTCTCAAGACAACAAAATCCATGAGCTGCTTGCACTTTTAGGGAGAGAAGATTTTAAGGAGACTTTGAAGTGACGAAGCCAGGGGTTACTTTGCATTCCAAGATGCTCCTGGAATGGTGAGCAGTTTTCACAGATGAGACTTTGGGCATTTGCCCTACAGAAGCATAACTACTTTTTTTTAACACACATCAGCTGCTAGGCTGGGATTGATTGTCTCTAGGATTGACACCAGCACACCTTTGTCATCCAAAATGTTCCTGCAATAACTCTTCCCCGCCACCGCCCCCCCCTCCCCCAACCACAGTCCTTCATCCAGATTTTTGTGTAGAGTAATTCACACATCCCTGAGGTCTCCAATAGTAACTGCACACAACAATACAAATGATGAAAACTATGTGTACAAGAATGCAGCCAATTTTCCCGTTCCAACCCAGGATCTGCTCTCCAATCCCACTGGTGTCTCTCTACTTGTTCATTAAACCATGATCATGCCAGAAACACTTCTCAAGTCCAAATGGGACTGTAGGTCTGCATTTATCAATGTTGTAACCTCCTTGAAGAATTTGTTCATGTATTTAGGATTACAATAATTATGCACCTATGCTGCGTGCTCAGCACTGTGTTCTTTTAAAGTTGTTCTGCTTATTCTCTGCTGGAGGTTTGAATAAACCTCTCGTCACCAACCCATTAAATTTGCAAAGCTGCCGTCGCAATTATTTGAAGAGAGCTTTCTAAAATCTGACTTGTAATTCAGTATTCAAGCCAGAACTAAAACCACACCTAGTCATTCTGCAGTTGTTGCCTAAGGGTACCACAACAAATTTCCTGTATGTTGTCTGATCACTTTAAAAATTACCTGGTTGAGATGTGCACCACCTCTTCTGGCACTTGGGAAGCAGTGACACATTGTGCTGACAAATTTCAATTATTAAATTCCTTGGGCGTTTCAAATTTATATTTTTTCAATACGACTTTCCTGTTTTCGTTTTCTTTCATTCCTAATTGCCCTTTTTCTGGTGAGAAATCCCTAATGTAGGTCAGACCAGATAAGTATGGCAGATTTCCTTCTGCTAATGGGCATTTGCAATGATCGATAGATCAGCAATAGTGATTGTGAAAGCTAGCTTTATAATTCCAGATTTATTAATTGAATTTAAATTCCACCAGCTACATTGTGGGTCCTCAGCATTAGCCTGAACCTCTGGATTACTAGTCCAGTGACACCATCACTACCCCACCAGCTCCAGCTGTTTTCAAACACCTTTCTTGTACTTTGTTATGTAACTTTTCAGATCATAGAACAGTACAGTGCAGAAGGGGGCCAATCTCCCCAAGTTTAAGGCCAGCTTTCAAAGAGCAATTGCAACTTTACCCTCATAACCCTTTTACTTCACCCAAGCATTTCAAGATATTAACAGGATCAACAACTTTAAAGTCTCAAGTGTCCTTAATAATGGGGCTTTATCTCTCTGGATCAGTTTAATAGATCTTTTTTAATTTTCCCATTAATTTTTAGGCTTCATAGTTTTATTTTCCCTGTACTTATGAAGTGACTGGCATTTCTTCACACCAACATTGCTATCTGAGTGGAGGTTTCTTGAGTTCCAGGTTGTTCAGTAAGACTGGACAACCTATCGAAGCTTGTGCATTTATCTTCCACTCTTTTTCTCTCTCTCTCTTCCCCCCCCCCCCCCCAAAAAACCTAATAGTATCTGATTTTACCCTGTTGTTCATGTGCAGCTCAGTGAAATGCTGCTCCAACATGCTCCACAGGTTGGACATCAAAGTCGCAAGCTAAGCCATAAAAACCTTTTTTTTTCTCCTGCATTTGTGAGCCTTCAATTGTTTAACCTGAAACTAGTTTCTGCTCCCCTGAAAAATCTGCTCTCGTGCTTGCGCTCAATCATGGCTGATATTTTTCTCATCTCTGTAACCCTTGATCCCCTTATTGATCAAGAACCTATCTATCTCTGTCTTAAAGACACTCAATGACCCGGCCTCCACAGCCCTCTGTGGCAATCAGTTCCACAGATTCACCACCCTCTGGCTGAAGAAATTCCTCCTCATCTCAGTTTCTTTCTTGGAGTGTGGGCATTGCTGGCAAGGTTGGCATCTGTTACCCATTCCTAATTGCCCTTGAACTGAGTGGCAGTTAAGAGTCAACTACTACATTGCAGTGGGTCTGGAGTCACATGTAGGCCAGACCAGATAAGGATAACCGATTCCCTTAAAGTACATTAGTGAACCAGATGTGTTTTTACAACAATCAACAGTGGGTTTCATGGTCATCAGTATTAATTCCAGATTTTTATTGAATTCAAATTTCTCAGTCTGCTGTAGTGAGAATCAAACCCATGTCCCCATTTTCTGTGTGAATATCTTCAACCCTTTGCTGATGCTGTGTGGAAAGAAACCACAGGTGTTCTAACTGATTTCTTGACAGTTTCTTGCAGAAGTTGGTCAAGTAGGGACAATGTGTCCCATTTTTAAAAAAAGTTTGAGGTGATGGGAGTATTTGCTCAAAAGTGATGAACATATCTGTAAAACAACAAATCAACCTTTGACAAAAAAACTTACTTCACATTAGTGACCTAATGCAACTAGTAATATTTTTGACACAAAACACTGGCTGTTGCTCTGTGAAATTTCTTTGAAAAATTGGCCTTAATGATCCATTTTATTGAATGCTTCAATTATTGCATCGCAGCACCTATTTTAAAATGTACGTGTTTTTCTGCTTCTCTCACTTGAAGGTTGATGGTTGAAGATTCCAGCTGATCGCTAGAACACCGGGCCATGCAGCCATTCAACTGGTCCAAATTAGGATCTTGATTAAAACTGCTCTTTTGTTTATGATTGTCACATGTATTGGTATACAGTGAAAAGTATTGTTTCTTGCACACTTTACAAACCAAAGCATACCATTCATAGAGAAGGAAAGGAGAGTGTGCAAAATGTAGTGTTGCAGTCATAGCTAGGGTGTAGCGAAAGATCAACTTAGTACAAGATAGGTCCATTCAAAAGTCTGGCAGCAGGGAAGAAGCTATTCTTGGTACGTGTCCTCAGACTTTTGTATCTTTTTCCCGACGGAAGGTGGAAGAGAGCATGTCCGGAGTGTGTGGGGTCCTTGATTATGTTGACTGGGCTTCATTCATGATCCTTTGTAGTTTTTCTGCAGTCTTGGAAGAGCAGGAACCATACCAAGCTATGATACAACCAGAAAGAATGCTTTCTATGGTGCATCTGTAAAAGTTGGTGAGAGTCGTAGCTGACATGCCAAATTTCCTTAGTCTTCTGAGAAAGTAGAGGCGTTGGTTGGCTTTCTTAACTATAGTGTCGGCATGGAGGGACCAGGACAGGTTGTTGGTGATTTGGACACCTTGAAGCTTGAAACTTGAAGCTCTTGACCATATTGATAACATGGAATACTCCCTCAGTGAAGGAGAAAGCACAGCCCTTTAAAACATGCCTCTGATTGAAGTTAAGTTGCTGATGGGGAAAGAATTTTAAATGATAAATCAATAATTTGTCACCACTTTGCACTAGATGAACTCCATAACGCTTTTATAGTATTCATAAAAGTTCTCTATTAGAATTTTAGAACTTCAAATTGGATTTTAAAGTTTATTTATTAGTCACACGTAAGGACCTTACACATTAACACTGCAATGAAGTTAATGTGAAGTCCCTCAGTCACCACACTCCGGCACCTGTTTGGGTCAATGTTCCTAACCAGCATGTCTTTCAACTATGGGAGGAAACCAGAGCACCCGGAGGAAACCCACGCAGACACGGAGAATGTGCAAACTCCACACGCACTGACCCAAGCTGGGAATCGAACGTGGGTCCCTGGCGCTGAGAGACAGCAGTGCTAACCACTGTGCTGTCCATATTATATATTATTTAAATATATTATTTAAAATATTGCTTATTGCATTGGCGAAGCTCCTGAAATTCTCACTTAAGGTTAAAAAGAACCCTTAAGAAAATGTTTTTCTCCAGGGCTACATTCCCCCCCCCAAAGTTTGGTGTTTTGTATCTTTTCCAAACTTCCATTTTGCAACGCAAACCATTCAATCACAGTTAAACTTGAAGGTAGGGCTAATATAGCACTGGAAGTTACAAATACTTTCATCACAATTCAAACAGCTCATGTTTTTCAGAACAGGTGTTTTGAAGGGAGTTGTCTCATTCCATTAATGAACTGACAGGAAGCTGCTTGTACATCTGGGAGCGAGCACAGTGTAAAGTTGGCACAGTATTGTGTTTGCTACTTCCCTGAGGCTAGTCATATTTCCACTGTCATAGTTATTTGCTGTATGTGTTGGCCTTCCTCCAGTTCTGAGCCTACACAATAAGTTGTGATGGAGACAGTAAGAGTGCTTGGAATCAGGATGTGCACAAATGTGTCACATTTGAGGGCCCTGCCTATCTGGGAGGAGTTTCCTAGGTTACTTAGAACCATGAGCTGAATGCAATTGTATGATCGCTGTAGGCAGGATGTCGAAGCTTTTCATTTTTAAAATTCATTTTATGGTATGTGAGTGTCACTGGCAAAGCCAGCATTTATTGCCAATCCCTAGTTGTCCTTCAGAAGATGGTGGTGAGCTGCCGCCTTGAATCACTGCGTGTAGGTACACCCACAGTGCTGCTGGGACGGAATTCCAGTACTTTTGACTCTGTGAAAGAACGGTGATAGATTTCCAAGTCAGGATGATGAGTAACTTGAAGGGGGATCTCAAAGTCGTGGTATTCCCAGGCAGTTGCGGCTTTTGTCCTTCCAGATGGTCGTGGGTTTGGAAGGTGCTGCCTAAGGAACCTTGGTGAGTTCCTGCAGTGCATCTTGTGGATTGTACACACAGATACCACTGTTCATCAAAGTTTTTTTTATTCATTGGTTTTTGTTCATTCATGGGACATAGGCATTGCTGGCTAGCATTTATTGCCCATCTTTAGTTGCCAGAGGGCAGTTGAGAGTCAACCCCATTGCTATGGCTCTGGAGTCACATGTAGGCCAGACCAAATCAGGGTGGCAGATGTCCTTTCCTCAAGGACATGAGTGAACCAAATGGATTTTTCCGACAGTCGACAGTGGTTTCATGGCCATCAGTATGTTCTTAATTCCATTATTGTGGTTGGCACTGCTGCCTCTCAGCGCCAGGGACCCGGGTTCAATTCCGGCCTCGGGTTACTGTCTGTGTGGAGTTTGCACATTCTCTGTGTGTCTGCATGGGTTTCCTCCAGGTGCTCCAGTTTCCTCCCACAGTCCAAAGATGTGCAGGTTAGGTTGATTGGCCATACTAAATTGACCCTAGTGTCAGGGGGATTGGCAGAGTAAATATGTGGGGTTATAGGAATAGGGCCTGGGTGGGATTGTGGTTGGTGCAGACTCAATGGGCCGAATGGCCTCCTGCACTGTAGGGATTCTATGATTGTTCTATTTTTATTTAATTCAAATTTCACTATCTGCCATGGCCCCAGAACATGGTCCCCAGAACATTAGCTGAGTTTCTGGATTAAAAGTCTAGCGATAATACCACTTGGCCATCACCTCCTCAGAGCTGGAGGTGTTGAATACTTGTGGAAGGGGGTAGCAATCACGCAGGTAGCTTTGTCCTGGATGAAGTTGAGCTGCACTCATCCAAGTGGAGAATATTCTTAGGATGCCACCTAAGAACCCAAGATATATTATGAAGCCAGACTAGACCCCAACAATTTATCGGCATATCAGTTCCAATTGAGCAATATTTCTCTTAGACTTAAAAGAACTAAAACACACAGCAAAACACAGGCATCCTTGCTTTGACCTTTGTTAATAATCTTGGTGCTTCAGAGATCTTATCAGAGAGAGCCTCCAGACTTCTGCCTTTAAATGGCTCCATTCAGCAACTGCTCTTTTTAAAATTAAACTGTATTTTCCTACAAACTTTTCCCATTTCTAGTATCACATAACTCTGTCCCTGTACACCTAACTCACCTTATTACTTTAATTTTAAAAAAACATTAAGCCTTCTGTGAAAAAAATACTTGCATGGCTAAAATGAGTAATTATTTTGCTTGCTTAGGGTCTTCTGCATCCCTGCCAGACAAACTGACTGCTTTTACAAAACGTTGCCTCTTAAAGCAGTCTCCCCCTTTTAAGCATAAAATATATTAATAGCACAGTATCATCACACTCCTGACTTGTGTTTTGTAGATTGTGGACAGTGTTTGGGGAGTCAGGAGATGAGTTACTTGCTGCAAGGTTCCTAGCCTTTGACCTGCTCTACAAACCACAGTATTTATATAGCTAGTCCAATTCTGTTTCTGGGCAATGGTAACCCCCAGGAGGTTAGTGGGGGATTCCGAATGGTAATGCCATTGAACGTAGAAGGGTGATAGACAACAAGAGGCTACAGGTGAGATATAGACAGGTTAAGTGAGGAGCCAAAACTTGGCAGCTGGAATATAATGTCACGTTACGCACTTGAGCAGGAAGAATAAATGAGCTGAATATTTAAATGGGGAAAGACTGCAGAAAGCTGCAGCACAGGGATTTGAGGGTCCTCATGCATAAATCAAAGTTCAGCAGGTAATAGGGAAGGCAAATGGAATGTTGGCCTTTATTTCAAAGGAAATGGAATATAAAAAATAAGGAATTCTTGTTAAAACTGTACGTGGCACTAGTTAGACCACACCTGGAATACCGTGAACAGTTTTGATTTCCTTATCTAAGGAAAGATATATTGACATTGGAGGCAGTCCAGAGAAGGTTCAATAGATTGATCGTGGATATGAAGGCATTTTCTTATGAGAAGAGGTTAAGTAGGTTGACCCTGTACACATTGGAGTTTAGAATGAGACACGACCTTATGGAGACATATAGGGTTCTCAGCGGGATTGACAGGGTAGATGCTGAGAGGTTGTTTCCCCTTGGGGAGAGTTTAGGACCAGAGGACATAATCGAGTAAGGGCCCACCCATTTAATACAGAGATGAGGAAGAATTTCTTCTGAGGGTAGTGAATCCAGAGGGCAGTAGAGGCTGTGTTATTCAGTATGCTCAAGGCTGAGAATTTTTAGATCAGCAAGGGAATTGAAGTCAGCAAAGTGGAGTTGAGGATTGTCTGGTCAGTCATGATTTCATTGAATGGCGCAGCAGACTCGATGGGCCAAATGGCCTACTTCTGCTCCTACGTCTTATGGTGTTACGGACAGAAGGAGATGAGGGGTGAGGCCATGGAGGGATTTGAAATCAAGGCATTGCTTAATCTGGGGCTGATATAAGTCTGTGAATGTAGGGTGGTGCATGAATGGGACCTGCTATGAGTTGGAGTGCAGGCAGAAGAGATTTGAATGACCTCTACTTTGAGGCTAGGAGACCAGCCAAGAAAGCATTCATTGGATTGGTCAAGTCTACAGGTAATGAAAACCATGGATGAAGGTTTCAGCAAGAGATGAGATGAAGTCTGGTAATATTACAGAGATAATGGATGGTCTTGGTGTGTATGCATGGTCAGAAGCTCATCTTCGATATGACACCAATATTGACAATCTGGTTCAATCTCATTTGCTAACAAGAAGGATGGCATCGGTGGCTAAGGAGGTGAAGCTTGTTAGACGGACTGCTGATGAGGATTTTGGTCCTACAAAGGAGGAATTTCTGCTCGTTCGACACTGGGCTTCTCTTCCCCAGACAGCAGTGGAGGCAAGGTCATTGAATATATTTAAAGCTGAGTTGGGTAGATTCTGCATTGACAAGAGAGTCGAAGGGTATAGGGGGTAGGCAGGAAAATGGAATTGAGGCCATAATCAGATCAGTCACAATCTTATTGAATAGCAAAGCAGGCTCCAAGGGCCAAATGGCCACCTCCAATCATATTGAGAGATTGAATAAACTGGGATTGTTCTCCCTGCAAAGACGGAGGCTGAGGGGCGACTTGATAGAAGTTTATAAAATTGAGGGGTATGGATAGGATGAACAGTTGGAAGCTTTTTCCAAGGGCAGAAATGACAATTACAAGGAGGCACAAGTTCAAGATAAAGGTGCGAAAGGTTCGGTGGAGATGTGCGAGGCAAGTTTCTTTTTACACAGAGGGTGGTGGGGGCTTGGAATGCACTGCCAAGTGAGGTGATTGAGGCAGACATTTAAGACTTATCTGGATAGACACACGATCAGATGGGGAATAAAGGGATATAAGCGGTTGGTCTAAATAGGACAACGTGATCGGCGCAGGCTTGGAGGGCCAAAGGGCCTGTTCCTGTGATGTACTGTTCTTTGTTGTATGTTCGTTCTGTGATAGTCAAGAGGCAACATATAAATAAGAAATGGGTTCATTGAGAGAATACAAGGTGTAATGGTGAGGGAGCAGGGAGAAAAGTCATTGCAGGTGACTCTGGCTGCAATTAGATGAGTGGAGCATTGCGAGCAGTCCAGTGGTAACCATGGAAAGGCGTTGTAGGAAGATGGTGTGGTCAACCTTGTCCAAGGCTGCAGACAAGTTGAAGGATGAGGTGGAATAGCTGTGTCACAGGATCTTGTTCATGGCCTCATGATTTCAGTACTGTGGCAGGGTTAGAAACCTGATTTGGAGAGGTTCAAACATGGTGTTCTGTGGAAGATTGACAGATTTAAAAGGTGAAAACATATTTGAGGACTTGAGGAAAAGGCGAGGGTTTTTTTGATGACAGCCGACTTGAAGGTGAGAGGAACAGTACCCGGGGAGGGAAAACGGCTAACGATAAGAGCCAAAAAGTGAAGCTCGGTGGTCAATCGTTTAGTGAGAATAGGATTGAGAGAGCAAGAGATGGGTCTCGTGGACAAGATGAACTTGGAGTAGGCTTAAGTGCAGATGAGTTCAGAATTCGGAGCTGAGGAGGTGCGGAGGTTTTACTGGGAGGGCTAAGGAAAGAGAGGGAGATGTCAACAGCTGATCAAATATTATCTTTGTATGACAAATCAGAGAAAAGATGCCGGGGTTATGTTTGCATTCCAGGATCATCCTGGAATAATGAGTGGCTTTGGTGGAAGAGCGCAAGACCAGTGTTTTATTTAGTTGAGCCAGGGCTGGTAATGAATATTGCTTTCTGATCTATGCTCCTAGAGGTACGCTGATTGGATTTTCCTGACCATGGAAAGCATTGGGGAATGTTGGTGCATCCATTGCACGGCCAATCCGGTGCTGTGCAATGATACATGAGTAAGCAGCACCAGCAGAACTCCCTATCAAATGTTCAAATTCCAATGAACATCATTCCTGCAAATCTAAATTTCCACAGAAGGATATTTGGAAGTTATCGAGGATTCTCTCTGCCTTGTTGAATCCCTCTATTGTTGGGTTTCTGAATGTTTCGTTCTTGCTGTGGTGCACAGTGTTTAGCACTGCTGCCTCACAGCACCAGGGAGCCCCAGCTTGGATCACTATCTGTGCAGAATCTGCTCATTCTTCTTGTGTCTGCGTGAGCTTTCTCCGGGTGCTCTGGTTTCCTCCCGAAAGGAGTGCTGGTTCGGTGCATTGGCCGTGCTAAACTCTCCCTCAGAGTAACCAAACAGGTGCCAGAGTGTGGCGACTAGGGGATTTTCATAGTAGTTAATGTAAGCCTACTTGTGATACTAATCATAGAATCCCTACAATACAGGAGGCCACCATTCGGCCCATCGAGTATGTACTGACTACAATCCCACCCAGGCCCTATTCTCGTAACCCCACAAATTTACCCTGCCAATCCCCAACACTAGGGGCAATTTAGCAAGTTTAGCAAATTTAGCCAATTAACCTAACCACACACGCAGACACAGGGAAGGGAGAATGTGCAAACTCCACACAGTGACCCAAGGCCGGAATTGAACCCGGGTTCCTGGCACTGTGAGGCAGCAGTGCTAACCACTGTGCCGCCGTGCCGCCCAATAAATAAACCTGAAAATGATCCATCTGTGAAATGTCTTTCATTTTTTAAATGTTCAAATGGTCTAATTGCCCTCTTTGTCTATGGGTCTCAGTCTTGGTGATGCAAGTGGGCACTCGGTTTGAAATATAGTAGCAGTGAAGGATGAAATGGCAACTGGTCCTCCATTTGTTTTCTGCTCTGATCTCTTTATTGTGAGGTGTCTGTTACTGGCAATTACCACACTTGATGTAAAAGCAATAGCCATTTATAGAATGGGGCAGCACAGGAGGAGATCATTCAGCCTTTTAAAAATGTCCAATTTTAGACCCACTTTGCATTTCCTCATAGACTTGCAGATTTCTCCGTTTACAAGTATCTATCCAATACACTCTTGAAAGTTACTACTGAATCTGCTTTCCTATCCTTTCAGCAAGTACATCGTTGGTGTCAACACTGCATTTACTCATTTCCTAAATTTCCTTGCCTCTTTCTACCACCTTTCCTCCACCCCCCCCCCCCCCCACCACCCCCCCTCCCCCAACCAACGCCTGATTTCTACTCCTGTATTTCCCCTCACTTGAATGTTACCCTCCCGTACAATGTTAAATGGGTTTTGTGTCCTGTATGGAAATGAAAGTTAGTTGCATTAATTTTTTTAAGGGAAAAAATGAGTTGTGCCATGTTTTGGTTTGAAATCTTGCACACACTACCTTTCCCATAAGTTTTTCCAGAAATGTTTGAGGAAAGCTCATTATGATTCTGATATGTTTGTGTTGCAAATGCAGAAAGCATGATCTTTTATTGCATGTTTTGTTTTACTAACTTTTTTCTCTTTTCTTTTTTTCCCCTTTCCCTCACCTCCATTCTTTAATATCTGCAGGTTGCAAAATCAAGGCACTGAGAGCAAAAACCAACACGTACATCAAGACTCCAGTTAGAGGAGAGGAGCCCATTTTTGTGGTCACTGGGAGGAAGGAGGACGTGGCTATGGCGAAAAGAGAGATCATTTCAGCAGCAGAACACTTTTCAATGATCCGAGCGTCAAGGAATAAAAATGGAGCCGTGCCTGGGGCGGCACCTGGGATAGCTGGCCTCTCTGTACCTGGCACCCCAAATCTACCTGGGCAAACCACCATTCAGGTACGAGTGCCCTACCGTGTGGTGGGTCTGGTGGTCGGGCCCAAGGGTGCCACAATCAAGCGAATTCAGCAACAAACCCATACATACATAGTCACTCCTAGCCGTGATAAAGAGCCAGTGTTCGAAGTGACTGGCATGCCTGAAAATGTTGATCGGGCCAGGGAAGAAATAGAAGCGCACATTGCTGTTCGTACAGGCAATTACATCGAAATCAATGAAGAAAATGACTTTCATTCCAATGGCACAGATGTGAGTTTTGACAGCAGCGGATTTGAGACCACATGGGGGAAAATGAACTCCATTCCTCCTGCCCGCAATAGACTTCTCTCCAGCTACAGAAATGATAGCTCAAGCTCCCTCGGCAGTGGATCGACTGATTCCTACTTTGGAAGTAACCAGATGACTGATTTCAGCCCAACAAGTCCATTCAGTGCAGGTGGTTTCTGGTTTGGAGAATCATTTGCAACCATGAGTTCTGAAGATCTGGGGTTTGAATCGCCTGCTTTTGACCCCCTTCCAGCCACAGCTCCATCTGTGATCTGGTGTCCGTTTGAACAGGCAAACCCTATTGGCTTTGGTAATGAATCGACAACTGGCACAATAGCCCGTGATAGCCAACCAACTACCCCTCGTCTATCACCAACCTTCATAGAAAACATAGAGTTCCCCCTTGCCAGAAGACCATGCAGCGACCCCTTGAACATGGCGAGTCAAGTTGAGCTTCCAGTATACATATCAGCCTTCTCCAATGGTACAAGCTACTCCTCTTCCAATGGTAGCACCACCTCCGGTTCACCCACCGACTCGTCCGGCTCTGGAATGGCCCGGGGGAAACGTGATTGTGTGGTCTGCTTTGAAAGTGAAGTGATCGCAGCCCTGGTGCCGTGTGGCCACAATCATTTCTGTATGGAGTGTGCCAACCGAATCTGTGACAAGGGAGAGCCAAAGTGTCCAGTGTGCAACACACCTGTTACTCAGGCCATTCGCATCTACTCTTAACTTAATAGACTACTTGGGAGGGTGGTAATTGGGCAAAGAGGGGAGAACGTATGTTGGTACTTGTCTGAAAACTTCCTACTGCTAAAATGTGACTGTTATGTAGCTGGATTCTTAGGATTAGGTTGAGAGTTTTCTGTAAATTTTAAATAAGTTGGGTAATATCTTTTTTGCTGAGGCAAACTCATTTCACGGATCACAATACAAGATGGGTTAGTTTATTTGAGAATGTACATGCAGGATTTGAGAACGTAATTGACTGTGTGAAAGTGGCCCTTGAGTTTTTTTTTAAAAATCTTTTGCCACACACACCCCTTTTTATATAGAGGGATGCATGTTCTGAATATAGGCCCTCGAGTCTGATTGATTACCATTCTCTGCCAAGTTAGCTGATCTCTAGCAGTCCTGTAGTAAGGATGCTAACAAAAGCAAAACTGATCCCCTATCTGACTTTATCCAATTATTACTGCTGGGAAATGTGTAACTGTTTGGTTTGAGGAAGCAATTGAATGAAGTTGTGATACCTCCTAACAAGTGATCTAACAGCCTGTTGGCTTTTTCGTTTTTCCTTCTGCTCTTCTTTCTCTCCCCCACCTCCACACACACACACAAACACACACACACACGCACACACCCCAACCCAATATAGGTTTAAATAAAGAAAGCGTCCACACTTGGGTGAGGTACCAGAGGGATGCTGGCACCCATGGAACTCTACCCCAGAGCTTTAAATCGAGCAGTGAAAGAGGGTAAACAAAAAGACTTAAAAGTTGGGACGAAGGAGAAAGGATTGAAGTAGTGTAATGAATGTGAAATATTGAGTAAAACTTACACTAGAGATTTGTAATTATGGACGAAGAACTGCTAACTCATTACTGAGTTATGAAAGGTTCACCCTCTTTCTCTCATTCTCGTCCTCCCCTCCCCCCAGTTGTTTTATTACATAACATTTTTAAAAATGTTGAACAAGTTGTGCTTGTGATGGGAAATGTGACTATCTCACATTTTTGAACCAAATTGAGCTAGGCAGTTTACAGCCTTGTGCTGTACTTGTCTTGTGTCTGTAACACATACCATGTGTCTTTAACTAAAAGTACCCCAGTTGCAGGATGCATAAACGAGTTTAGCGGTGAGGTAAAATCAAGAAATACCCCATAATATAGTGGGGGGGCAAGACGTTTAGTTTTCAGAGGGGGTGGAGGAGGAAGATTAAACTCTTGAATCATCTTTTCCTTTTTGGGGCCTTCATCTCCAGCCACTTTGATAAGTAATTTCCACCCAGGCTGCTTGAGTCGTTTGCCAGTGCTTCCAGAGTATGATTCCTTTGAGATTCTTGGCTCGTTTCTTGGGGGATGGGGGGGGGGAAACCACTGGTTAATGGAACAATTGTGATTTTCAGCACATGGTATATTATGGGCCTTGACCAATTATTACCCCTCCGGTAGCTGCAGTGCCCCGACTTTGAAACCTTCAGCAACCTCAGTCATTTGTCCAGGAATGATTGAGGTTCAGCCTCTAACTGTACTGTCTCCTTTAACTTGTGGATCAATACACAGCGCCACTTCCTTTCTCAGCCCATACATTTGTCTTTCTGTTCTCATCTGTGGACCCAGCCTGATGAATACTTAGTGATAATGCCCACTTTTCTCAGCTTTATTACAAGGTGTTCAGAAGCATCGAGTATTGGTAACCCCTTTTAGGGGCACTATGGTGTCTTCTTACTATGAGCCATCCAAGACCAATAACTGGTCAGATGAAGGCAATTCAAGCTATAGAGTTATTAATCTATACTGTACAACCCTGGGTCCATCTTCTAGCATAGTTTAGATTTCTTTCATTCTTGCATTATTAAGGAAACTTGAAGTTTTTAGGGGTTTGTGATGCTCATTTAAGGCTCATGATTGTCAAAAGCCCACATCTAATCATTATCAAGATTTAGTCACGTTTACCTTCCTTGAACTGTAGCACTGATAACTGATCTATTCGAGGCAACTGGTGTGCTGATCCTCCTGAGCCTACGGGTCTCTGAGGGTAGCTTCGGAAGTAGGTAAAACAGTTGATTAAAACACCTATGTTGGGTGTTAAATTAGTTTATGTGGAACTACTGCTTAATTTGGCAGTAGTATTTGCAGTAGTGTTTCTCTGTTGCATGGTAACTCCACTGAGTTAGCGGCTGTGAGGGGAAAACAGTTAGTTAATTGGACCACTTCTGTTTTATTTGCATTTTGGCTGTACTGGTTTTATTGTGTAATCTGTGGAAAACAATATCATTGTTTTTCATTTGATTCCTTTAAAATATCAAATAACTTGGAGTTTGATTTCCACATTTTCCATGTTAATAGATTTTCAAGAATTAAGTAAGTTTAAATTCAGTGCCCATTATGACCCATAAAGATGCTAGATTTGGGGTGAGAGGTCACCGAAGGACCAATGTTAAGAATTACCTTTGTTTTAAATTGTATACAGTATTGGGAGAATCACGTGGATTTGGTCACCATTCTTTCTATAGATCGGTTGATGAAATCTATGCAATTTGTTTAAAGCAGTCTAATTAAACCTGCAACTTTGCTTTTCTCTCGGTATGTGTGGACTGCCAGATGGTTGACTCGGGGGTCACCGTCCTATTTGCTTTGTGGGCAAGGTTGTTTTGCACCTTGTCCTTTGGCAGCTAGTTGTTATGTGGGCACTTGTCTGATTCATAGTGGATTTCCCAGCAGCAAAACACTCACCAGTCATCTCTCTCTCGCTTGCTTGAAAATGAAATGGGTTTTGCATGTGGTGCTATGGAGTATATGATTAATGAGATTTGGCAGCACAGGTAAAATGCACAATGCTTCATGTTAGATTCTAAATATGTCCTTGGAAGATTCCAAACATCTGTGTCCGCAATCCATACCACTACAAAATCAACAAGGAAATGTCTTCTATCTGCTGTTGGGAGCGTGTAGTTTGGAGATTCACCATAGCTTTAAAAAAACAAGACATCAGTATGGGACAGCCCAGGAGAATGTGCTTTCTAAATCCTGGTCTGAGCACCCTGCAGCAGACATAATAAATGATGTGTATTCATTTTTAAGTTTTTTTTCCCTTTTTTTTCATTTTAAACAAAAGATTTTTTCCCCCAGCTGCAATATAGGCTCATTTAAGATTCTATAATCTCTTGCATAAATGTTACTCCAAGTGAAGGAATGATGTGGTAACTTTTTGGATCAAATTGTGCATGCTTCCTTTCACCAACCTTGTATTCTCAAAGCAAGTGTCTTGCAAAACTGTCCCTGTAGCAAGTTGTCTTTACAAAAGACTCTTAAATCTGATCATCACTAGCTTACATTTTATTTGTCAGGTTTAGTAGCCTTTGAATTTTTTTTCTCTTCCTCCCGCAAAATAGAAAGGACTTGGTTTCCAAGTTCAGTGAAGTTCCATGGTTATAATCAACCAGAGGTATCTGCTCCACAAGATTTAAGTGATGATGGATTTATTTCATCGGACAGTTTGTTGGAGGGGCTGGTCTGTTAAACTGTGAAATGTAGGTTAGCACTTTACACACTCTCCCCAGCCGAGGTTTGTTTTGCATTCCTGTTCCTGAAACCAATGTGTGAGGCGGTTGTTCTCCAATTTCCAAATCTCATTTTAATTGTGTTGTCAGGGTGATCATTCTATATGATTGCCATGAAAGCAAATTTAAAATTAAAAGTGACTGCAAGCTCTGCAAGTCCTCTTTGGTATTTTTAGCTGACAAAAAAATTAAATTTCAAATAAGTGGACTGGTGGCTTACAGCTTCTGGTATTAAATTGATTGAAAATAATTTGGAAATATTAACCTTGTGGAGAATAATGTAGTCTGGTCCTAATCAGAGTCTTATAACTTTGTCCCAGGACTACTTAGTGACTGCATCAGTTTGATGAACTTGTGTTCTTCAACCAGACTAGTAGCTTAAATTCAATATGAAGTAATGTGTACCATTGCACTTTGAGTAGAGGGTGGGGTAAGTTTTGTAACTGATCATCCCACCTCCTGCCTGGAGCAAGATGTGTAACAGCAAGAAGAAAATTAGAGGCGTGGATAACAAATCACTTAAAATTTAATTTGACTTGAATAAATGACCCTTGTGTACTTAATGATGTAGATGAAACAAAGCCATGAGGAGGTCCCATGTGCCATAGAGTGGGAGGATCCATACTTGTGTTGAGTTAACTGGTTTCTGCAGGAGTGGCATTTGAGACACTAGATTGACAACCCCCCCCCAAATTTGACACAATTGTTGGCACCTGATTACAGTTACGTAACCCCAATTTCCTGAAATTGAATACCCTGCTAACACTCGGTTGAGGCTTGCACACAATTGATGACTGCTTGAATGAAATGTCAGGAAGTAATCTGCATCTGTGAATCCAAACCCTGGCAAATAGCCAATCCCTTCAGATAATGGAAAGCAAGAAAATTGGCAGTGGGGAAATTGTTTGAAAAGGGAAACAAGAGGGTCCAGTAGATTTGATTTTTCCTACTGCCATACGACAGCATTATTTCAGTACAAAAATGGTTTTTGTTCTCCACTCAACAAGGGCAAGTTTAACTTCTGTATTTGTAAATATAAATATATTCATCTAGTAGATATACAATTTTATTTTTATTTCCACTTGAAAAGTTACATTTCGTATTCAAAGTTTACAAAAATAAAGGTTTTTATTTCGAGATTTTTTCAGTATGAGAATTGCCTTGATGGCATCTATGATGTAATGCGTAACTTCACTGCTAATTTTTGCTTGTAGACTAGTTGATGTCAGTATTAAGATTAACACTAGTTGCCATCTTGGAATAGATAATGAACGAATGTTCACTGAGCATGTATTTTGTATCTATAAACCTTTAAATTGCATTGTACACTGATTGACAAGCCAAGGAAATAACGTGTACTATTTCTATTAAAAACACAAACCGAGAATGGCAAAAACATACCAATAGAATTTAGTATTTGCTAATTTTACTACACCTCGTTTGTTATGTATATGTAGGGAAGTGATAGGGATATAAATTCAATTTATTGAGTAAAGTTTAAAACCATATATTTTATAAAGGGCCTTTAACTTAATGTGGCCAAAGCACTGATATATATTTGCTGTAAAGAGAATTATAAGAGTTTTATTTTTCTGATATTAAAAGTTACTTAATAAAGACGGTTTCCATTAAAATTGACTTGTCTGATTTAATAGTTTTGATCTGGTGGTTTTTCTTTTGAACTCCTGTACAATGACTGCGTGCGGTTAGTATCTGGTTGCAAGCAGAAGCCATGGTTTGGACTGCATTCTAAAACGGGAGAACTTGGGGAACATGTGAATAAAAGCCTTCTATCATTCAGTCAAATCACTGATCTCTCTGCCAACTCCGTATGTATGCCTTTGCCACGCCTGCCCTTGCCTAGCAAAAACCTGTTCCCTCCATCTTCAATTTCAGCTAGCACACCTGGACTCTTGTCAGAGCAGGTTCCAGATTTTCTCCATCATTATTTTTTGTGGGGGATGAAATGCTCCCTGATTTCATTCCTAAATGGCCTAGTTCTATTGTCAACTTCTGTATCACTTCAAAAGACAGAAAAGTGGAATGTCACAGTAACTTCATTGCAGTGTGAATGTAAGCCTACTTATGACTAATAAATATACTTTAATTAGAGCAATGGAGCGCAGGTTTGAAACTAAAGGTATAACTAGCGTTCTTTAAGTATTTGAAAGCCTGAAAATAGAAACATTGTTTTATGCCAGAGGGTGTTGGATGGGATGGTGAGGGAGAGCATGCTTCCTATATATATATGTATCTTTCACCACTCACACCCTAAATATTGCTGCTATGTTCCACATCCTGTTTTTTCTTCTGCCCAGGATATACACACTCATATGTTGCCCTAACTAAACTTAAAAAATAAACCTTGGTCCGTATCCCTCTATTTCCTCCCTATTTATTTACCCATCCAGGTGCCTCTTAAATGTTGCGAATGCGCCTGCTTCCACCACCACTTCTGGCAGCACTTTCCAGGCACCCACCACTCTGTGAAAAAACTTTTCCCGCATATCTCTCTCAAACTCTTCTTCCCCCACCCCCTCCCCCCCCCCCCCCCCGAACCTGTGCACCCTTGTAATTGACACTTCCACCCTCGGAAAAAGCCTCTGACTATCCACCCTGTCTATGCCCCTCATAATTTTGTAGACCTCTATCAGATTTCCCCTCAGCCTCTGTGTTTCCAGTGAAAACAGTTTCTTCAACCTCTCCTCATAGCCAACATCCTTGAGACCAGGCAACATCCTGATGAGCCTTTGTACTCTCCAAAGCTTCCACATCCTCCCGGTAATGTGGTGACCAGAACTGCACACACTACTCCAAATGC
The DNA here is from genome assembly GCF_964213995.1 of Mustelus asterias. NCBI lineage: Eukaryota > Metazoa > Chordata > Chondrichthyes > Carcharhiniformes > Triakidae > Mustelus > Mustelus asterias. The sequence continues at coordinate 53,234 of NW_027592223.1, forward strand.
AGCCTAACCAAGGTTTTATATAGCTGCAACATGATTTTCCAACTCTTGCCCTCAACGCCTCAGCTGATGAAGACAAGCATGCCATATGCTTTCCTAATCATCTTGGCCACCTGTGTTGCCACTTTTAGGGAACTGTGGACATGCACGCCCAGATCCCTCTGTTAATGTTCCTAAGGATTCTGCCATTTTCAGTATAATTCATACTTAAATTTGATCCTCAAAAATGCATCACCTCGCACCATGCATGGGCATAAGTAGCATTCACAGCAGCTAAAAACCTTGGAGGTGGTGGTGTCTTCTCCGAGTTGCTGTGGCAATATCTGCTTTTACATGCACCTCGTAGTCTGGAGCTATGGATAATGATCAATGCTCCAATACCCTTTCCATCACGTGTCTGACCAGGAATCTCCCACAGTTTCAATCGTGAAAGTGTTGGAGTAATTTTCTGTTTTTCCTTGTTGGGTTTTCTTGGGTTCAAGGGTCAAGGATCAGTAATTTTTACTGTTTTCCTAATTTAATTGATTAAAAATGCAATCTTATCTAGGAGGCACAGCTCCGAAGCAAAAGTAATCAAACTTGTTTGAAAAAGAATTGAGGGAACCGTAACTATTTCTTTGTGGTCACCTGAATCACCGTAATCCTACATCTTTACACGTTGTTGGGCTGTGCAGATGCAGAGACTCATCTTGCCTCCTGCTGTCCTTGAAATGTACACTATATTACAGTGAGTCTACACTTTGCTCATGCCTTGAACAACAGTGACTCCCCTTGAGCAGTACCCAGCCTGCAATTCCCTGTTGCTCAAGCTGATTATTAGCCAGAAGCTTTTAGTAGTTTGGTATTCCAATGCAACAACCTGTTCCTTGATGAACAATTGATCCCAAATGTGTTTTACCTGTACTTTTTTTCCTGTCCAGCGAACAGAAGAGTTATTCTCCATTTGCAGTTCTTCCCTGCTTGCAGTTCAGCTGTTATATCTTCGACCAGGTAGCGAAAAGCATTGTCGGGCAATACAGCAGGATGTAGATAGGCTGGAAAATTGGGCGGAGAGGTGGCAGATGGAGATTAATCCGGATAAATGCGAAGTGATGCATTTTGGAAGAAATAATGCAGGGAGGAGTTATAAAATAAATGGCAGAGTCATCAGGAGTATAGAAACACAGAGGGACCTAGGTGTGCAAGTCCACAAATCCTTGAAGGTGGCAACACAGGTGGAGAAGGTGGTGAAGAAGGCATATGGTATGCTTGCCTTTATAGGATGGGGTATAGAGTATAAAAGTTGGAGTCTGATGATGCAGCTGTATAGAATGCTGGTTAGGCCACATTTGGAGTACTGCGTCCAGTTCTGGTCGCCGCACTACCAGAAGGACGTGGAGGCGTTAGAGAGAGTGCAGAGAATGTTTACCAGGATGTTGCCTGGTATGGAGGGTCTTAGCTATGAGGAGAGATTGGGTAGACTGGGGTTGTTCTCCTTGGAAAGACGGAGAATGAGGGGAGATCTAATAGAGGTGTACAAGATTATGAAGGGTATAGATAGGGTGAACAGTGGGAAGCTTTTTCCCAGGTCGGAGGTGACGATCACGAGGGGTCACGGGCTCAAGCTGAGAGGGGCGAAGTATAACTCAGATATCAGAGGGACGTTTTTTACACAGAGGGTGGTGGGGGCCTGGAATGCGCTGCCAAGTAGGGTGGTGGAGGCAGGCACGCTGACATCGTTTAAGACTTATCTGGATAGTCACATGAGCAGCCTGGGAATGGAGGGATACAAATGATTGGTCTAGTTGGACCAAGGAGCGGCACAGGCTTGGAGGGCCGAAGGGCCTGTTTCCTGTGCTGTATTGTTCTTTGTACTAACCCTGTTAATGCTGAGTTTAACTTGTGTGACTCCAGACCCAGTAAGTAGTCCCACAGCACCAGGTTAAAGTCCAACAGGTTTATTTAGTAGCACGAGCTTTCGGAGCACTGCTCCTTCATCAAGCCACTCACCTCTGAAAGCTTGTGCTACCAAATAAACCTGTTGGACTTTAACTTGGTGTTGTGAGACTTCTTACTGTGCCTACCCCAGCCCAATGCTGGCAACTCCACATCATGACTCTAGACCCACAGCAATGTGAGGACTCTGAAATGGCCTGGCAAGCCACTCAGTTCAAGGGCAATTAGGGATGGGCAGTAAATGCTGGCCCAGCCCGCGATGCCCACATCCCATGAATAAAGTTTTCAAAAATCAGTTTGGCACCCAGACTTGTGTGTGCCTTATCATTGATGAGTTAATGGCAGATGAATTATAAAATGGCATCACAATGGTATACAATTGGGAGGGAGTTGCTTTGGGAGTCCTGGACATCAATTCTGGCACCCATGAAGTCTCATGGTATTAGTTCAGACATGGGCAAGAAAACCTACTAATTACCATGTACCATCACAGCCCCCCACTTTGCCAATCCCTGGGTTCCCCTCAGCTGATAAATCAATACTGTATGTTGAACATCATTTGGAGGAAGCACTGAGGGTGGCAAGGGCACATAATGTACTCTGGGTGGGAACTTCAATGTCCATCACCGAGATTGGCTTGGTAGTACCACCACAGACCAGCATCCTCACCAATCTGCCTGTCGCATATGCATCTGTCCATGACCGTATTGGTAGGGGTGCCCACCACACAGTTCTTTTGGAGACAAAGTCTCATCTTCACATTCAGGATACTCTCTATCGTGTGTGGCACTAGCATCCATGAGGTGATGTGTGTCAGCAGCAGAATTGTACTCCACCACAATCTGCAACCTCAAGGCCCTGCATATCCTCACTCTACCATTACCATCAAGCCAGGGGATCAATCCTGATTTTAATGAAGAATACAGAAGGAAATGCCAGGGGGCAAACCAGGTTGCAAGTACCTCCAATCTATTGGACAATTGCAAAGGATTAGACACCCAATTGTTACCTTTTGGATGCCCACAGCTGCTTCGCTCATTGTCACAACCTTCCTGACTATGAATCGAATCTGAAGTACCTCACCAGAAGGGTGTGACTGTCTCCTGAAATGAAGTGTCCAGGTAACGTTTCCCCTTCCTGCTGCATTGCAATGCCTGAAACTTGGGCTGCAGCTCATCAGCTCGGAGCTGAAGAACCTTGAGCTGCAGACACCAATTACAACTTTGATAAAAGAGTCATCTGGACTCGAAACATCAGCTCTTTTCTCTACTTACAGATGCTGCCAGACCTGCTGAGATTTTCCAGCGTTTTCTCTTTTGGTTTCAGATTCCAGCATCTGCAGTAATTTGCTTTCACCGATGTGGTTTCACAGATGTGGTTGCTGGGCTTTCATATGCTACAGCTGTAACACATCACCTGTCCTACCATCTTTATAGAGTTTAACTAATTAGGTCTTAAGTTTAAAAATATCACTCAACGGTTATCTTGTTATACAAAGTAGTTTAATTCGTTAAGCTGTAAATTTACTGCAACACTAATACCTCTCCAGTATCCATTTAAACTACTGTCTGTGTTTAGAGGGATAAATCTTCAAAGCTCACCAATCACCACCTTGCTCATATAATTGAAGCCTTGAACACCAGCTTCTGGAGGCTGAAACATTGAAAGCAGCAGCTTTCCCACCTGCACCACATTCCCGAGTTTACACTCTGTGCAAAATCAAAATCTGTCTACTTTTCCCACTTCTGACAAAAATATTGTGGGTGGCACAGTAGTTAGCACTGTTGCCTCTCAGTGCCAGGGACCTGTGTTCGATTCCTGGCTTGGGTCACTGTCTGTGCGGAGTCTGCACGTCCTCTTCTTGTCTGGGTTTCCTCCAGGTGTTCCGGTTTTCTCCCACAGTCCAAAGATGTGCTGGTTGGGTGCATTGACGATGCTAAATTCTCCCTCAGTGTACCTGAACAGGCGCCGGAATGTGTTGACTAGGAGATTTTCACAGTAACTTCGTTGCAGAGTTAATGTAAGCCTACTTGTGACACTAATAAATAAACTTTAAACCTTACTTTTATGGAGCGCTGGTGACTCAACTCAAGTTACAACTGCTAATTCAACTTCCTACTCCAGTGATTCAGCGACACCTATTCACTTCTGGTTGATTGACGGGTAAGTGCCATTGCCTGGCGATATCTGTTAACTCGGCTCCTTAACTAGTCTGCAGTTTTAAAGTTTTAAGTCAGAGTCTGGCTGCTAATCTAAATTATAGCTCGAGAGAAACCTGTCGGAGAGATTCCCATCTATGCTACGTTCCCAAGTTAGGTTATGTGAGCTGTGGAGAAGTTAGCAAAGTATGGCCAAAACCTAACTGGATGGGTTTTTTGAGCAGATTTTCTGTTACAGAATGTGTGGGCTGGTGGCAGAGGATGTTCGTGGGAGACCAATTTCACCAAAGGATCCAAAGCAGGTGAGATAAGGGGAGGGAGGGAGGGAGTAGGGAGAGCGGGACTAGTTGAGCTGCTCTTTCAAAGAGCCAGCACGGACACCATGGGCCAAATGGCCACCTTGTATGCTGTAAATCATGATTCTGGGTCTGTTTTTAAAGACATAATAGGAGCAGGAGTAGGACATTCGGCCCATTGAGCCATCATGGCTGATCTGATTGTGGCATCAACTCCACTTTCCTACATGTTCCCCCATTACCCTTGGCTCACTTGTGGATCAATAATTTGATCTGATTTGATTTATTAATGTCACATGTATTAGTATACAGTGGAAAGTATTGTTTCTTGCATGCTGTTCAGACAAAGCATACCATTCATAGAGAAGGAAAGGAGAGAACTCCGTCCTGAATATATTCAATGACCCAGCCTCCAGTGCTTCCTGGGGCAGTGCATTCCAAAGGTTAACAACACTCTCGAGTGAAGAAATTCCTCCTCAACTTGGCCTTAAATGAAAGACCCCTTATTTTGAAACTAGATTCCCTCATGATGGCAAACGTCCTCCCCCCTCTACAGATCCTATCCTGCCTCCCAAACCTCATGTCAGGGTTAAAATGGATCGTGATTTTTTCAAGAGTCTTGGAGATTATCAGATTGTGCAAGGGATTTTTTCTCTAAACTATTTTGAACTTTTGAGTGATTCACTGTTCATTAGCTCCTAACTTGTACCATCAGTAATTTGTTATTTATTCCTACTTTACTGTGTACATTTCTAAATGAATCTTTGGCTGAATGTGTGATTTTTAATCATCTTTTCAAGTAGACCAAAAAACATTGTGGGTATCCCATACAGCGTCTGGTGCATCACACCCGAGTTAAATGGCTATTGTTAGACCTACACACAGACAAAACCATTCCCGACTTGCATAAAGATGCAGATTTCAATTTGTAGGTGGCACGAGGTATTTATGAAAATTGCATCTTTGCGAAATGCAAAAATACATAAACTTAAAAGCTTCGGAAGAAAGGCATATTCACAACAACCCTTTAACTTCACCTCAATTATTGACCCAAATGTGTGTAGACACCATGCAGAAGAAAACAACTGTTTGGCTTCATGTACTACAATAATGTTAAAATTCCCTAAATTATTAAACAATTGTGCAATTGTTTGGGGCTGTTCGACAAACTTTGTTTTATTTTATTTTACTGCCTCTTCCCTATTGGAATCCTGAGCTGAATATTAATTCCGAAGGATGCAGAATTAAATTCACAATATATATTAATGATTTGGAGCTATTCACAATATATATAAAAAATATATTAATGCTTTGGACGAGGAAACAAAATGTAACATCTCAAAGTTTGCAGATGATACCAAGTTGGGCGGGAGGGTGAACTGTGACGCGGAGGCAGAGATCCTTCAGCCTGATCTGGACAGGTTGGGCGAGTGGGAAAATCATTGGCAGATTCAGTATAATTTGGATAAATGTGAGGTTATTCACTTTGGAAGCAAAAACAAGAAGGCAGATTACGACCTGAATGGCTGCAAGTTGGGAGAGGGGAGTGTGCTGTGGGACCTGGGTTTCCTTGTGCTCCAGTCGTTGAAGGTAAGCATGTAGATGCAGCAGGCGGTAAAGAAGGCAAATGGTATGTTGGCCTTCATTGCGAGAGGTTTCGAGTACAGGAGCAGGGATGTGTTGTTGCAATTATTCAGGGCCTTAGTGAGGCCACACCTAGAATATTGTGTGCAGTTTTGGTCTCCTTTTCTGAGGAAGGATGTTCTTCCCCTCGAGGGAGTGCAGCGAAGGTTTACCAGGCTGATTCCAGGGATGGCGGGACTGATGCATGAGGAGAGATTGACTTGGTTAGGATTGTTTTCGCTGGAGTTCAGACGGATAAGGGGGGGATCTCATAGATACTTACAAAATTCTAACTGGACTAGACAGGGTAGATGCAGGGAGGATGTTCCTGATGGTGGGGGAGTCCAGAACCAGGGGTCACAATCTGAGGATTCGAGATAGACCGTTTAGGATGGAGGTGAGGAGACATTTCTTCACCCAAAGAGTGGTGAGCCTGTGAAATTCATTACCACAGGAAGTAGTTGATGCCAAAACATTGAATGTATTCAAGAGGCAGCTGGATAAAGCACTTGGGGCAGATGGGATCAAAGGTTATGGGGAAAAAGCAGGATTAGGCTATTGAGTTGGATGATCAGCCATGATCGTGATGAATGGTGGAGCAGGCTCGAAGAGCCAAATGGCCTCCTCGTGCTCCTATCTTCTATGTTTCTATGATCCCCTTCATCCCAAGTGCTATATCTAACTCCTTGTTGAAAACATGTTTTGACCTCAACTACTTTATGTGGTAGCAAATTCCACTGGCTTACCACTCTCTGGGTGAAGGGATTTCTCCACATCTCAGTCTTAAAAGGTTTACTCCATATCCTTAGACTATGTTCTCTGGTTCTTGACACCTCTGCCATCAAGAACATTCTCCCTGCATCGACGCTGTCTAACCCTTTTAGAATTTTATATTTTTTTAATGAGATCC